>NW_017264193.1:1592500-1662792 GCF_001619985.1 Xylona heveae TC161 | reverse complement strand
TGAGTATTGCATCCAAATACCATGTGCTTTCTCTTGCACGGTATTTGTTTTCAATTTCCCATTGAAGTTATACGACATCTTGCTCGAGGTAATCTCCTTCGCCGGAAACTTCTGGGCGCTCCAATTTTTCAATTGTTTTAATTTGTGAACTTGACATTTAATAATTGCAAGAGCGACAGCTGACAAGCTGTCGAGCTTTGAAGCCGGAACACAAAGGCGAATTTCATCAGTCAGAGTGATAAAGTATGAGATATGCACAAGTTCAAAAGCCTAGAAACTAAACAAAAAAGCAGAAAAACGGACAAAAAAAGCGCAAGAAAAAGTGTAACATGACGTGGGACAGAGGCCAGTTGCACATCTCGCCGCAAAAGAAACTGTATTATCGTGGATCTCCTCCCAGCCAGTTGAAAGAGCCGTCATGTTGACCAATAAGAGAAGAGACACAAGAGCTAAAACAGCTAAAAAGAAGATCCAGGAAGCAAAAGCTGCCACACAACATATGCAAAAAATGTAATTTGTCCATGCGGATGTGCATCGGTTTTCTGCATCAAAAAGGCCCCATCCCAGTAAAATAGCACCAACCCCCCTTCGAACCCCACCAATTTTCGACCATCGAGCCTATCATCCATGCCCGTGGCACAGATTTGTGAGCTAATTCTCCACTGGTCCGTCCATACAAATGCCGGTAATTTTTGCATGGCGAGCTCGGGCTATTCAGACCGTCGGACGTTTGCTGGTCCCTTACATCCACCCCGGCGGCACTGGCCAGGACTCCTTAGAGAACCCGTTTGTGTGGCCCGAGCGGGTGTAAAATCGAACTGGCGCTACCCCGCAGGATTTGTACTGCTGCACATATCAAACGAACAAGAAAAACAGTTAAGGATAAAAAAGGGGGATTTTCATAACTTCATAACTTCATTCTGAGGCGGACCTCCAGACTAATGCCAATGATCAGGAGTGGTCAAAAAGACTAAGCTAGACCCCACGTCTACCTCCCAACATGCAATAATCGAGTCTTGCAATTAAGTTCTGACATTTTGTCAGTGAGTTTGTGAGCTAGTGCGTCGTAATGGTTCATTCGCACTGCATGCGTAAAACAAAGGAAATGCGTACATTCGTCATCTTCGTTAACCCAGCATCTCAAAGAGCGCATACGGGCACCCCTGCCGCCATTAATGATGACGACCTACACCGCGTAGTAGCGCCTGTCCTCATAGGCGACAGGCGGCGGTGGCGCTCCAACTGGCGGAGGGGGCATAGCTCCCGCAGCGTACGGATTGCCGTCTTGATAGACGGGTCCGTAGGCTCGAGACAAATCTGGCGCTGAATTACGATACCCGTTAGTCCTGGCTTCTTGTCTTCTGCGTTGCTTCTCCATATGTTCCAAGTGCTTTCTTCGCCGCTCCTCTCTCTCGCTGTCAAAGTGATGGCACTCCTCACGCTGCTCTTTCGCTTCCTTCCACTCAGCCATGGCACCCTTGATTCCAAGAGCCGCCAATCCAACCGAAGCGGCATCCTTAACCAAAGCCTGTTGCTTCTTTCGATGTGCTACTTCCTTTGACATTTTACCTTCCTTAACTTCCTTGTGCCGTTTCTTGCGAGCTTCATTTGTCTTGTAGATATTGTGGGCAGCGTGGATGGTGGCCACCGTCGCGAGGCCGGCGGTGAGAAATTCCTTACCTCTGAGCTTGCTGCGTTTCTTATTCTCCTCCGAGCTGGAGTATCCATCCGAGCTACTACTGCGGCTACTACTGCGGCTACGGCCGCGGCCATTGCGGACTCTGCGATCATTGGCATAGAGATCGCGATCACTACACGAAAACGGTCAATTCGCGGCTCCACTTCAACGCAAGATGCTTATACAACGTACCCATCGATACTGCGAGTCCTGTGAGACCGACGACGCGGCGGACTGCGGCTGCTTTCGCTTCCGCTGCTGTATGAGCTGCGACGGCCACGGGACTTGCTTCGAGCACGATCGTAAAGCTTCTTGCCTGCAGCGGCGACGGCGCCTCCAGCCAAAAGATCTCTGAGGCCACCACCACGCGAGCCGCTTCGGCCGCGGGAAGAGTAGCGGTCTCCCGATTGGCTCCGTCCGCGTCCTCTTGACCGAGATCGCTCTCCATTGATGAGCCGGTTGGCACCCAAGCCACCAATGACTGCTTCCGCAATGTGGCGTTTACTGTGACGCTCGGGGTCTCGGTCAACTAGACCATCGACGCCGCCTGCGCCAATGGCTGCAGTCAGGACTCTACGACCTTTGTCTCCAGTCCAAGGCCCAGCCTCTTTGCGGCTCCTAAATGCTTCGATCGCACCAGCTGTGACTGCTGCTTTGACGGCTTGTTCAATCTTCTCGTTCCTCTCGACACTTCGGCCACGGTGACGACCGTGTCTGTCATCATAGTCGTCATAATGGTCATGACGGCTGCCACCTCTGTGTTTTGACGCAGCACCAAGCGCGCCGCCAAGGCCAACTGCTTCCAGGACCTTTTCACCGGTTGACTTGCGTCGCTCCGGGCGAGGTCTGCCAGAACGACCATCATCATAGTCGTAGTCGTCACGTTCTTCCCGCTTTCTGGATTTACTGCGGGTATATTGTCTCAGAGCATAATCACCTGCCGCGGCTCCAGCAATACCAAGGGCAGCAGTGGCAAGTTTGTTTCTTGAGCGAGACCGCTTTTCGCCGTCACGACGATCCCACAATTCTTTTGCTCCAATAGCAAGCGCTGCACCTGCACCTGCGGCTGCAAACTCCTGAGCCCGGGAAGGAGATCGTCGATGAGAGCCTTTTTCTTCGCGATGTTTCCGGCGACCACCCCTCTCTTCGAGTCCTCCTGTTGAGCGACGAGGATCATCGCTATAGTATGCAGAATAGTAGTCATCACCCCGTCGGCCTCGCTCCAGAGAATAAGCACGTCGAGAAGGGTATCCTTCTCTTACGGTGCGACGGCTATATTCAGTTCCTGGAGCAAAGTCTCGTTGGATCTCCTCAACGGAGAGGTCGCTCTCTTGACGAGGACGATGAACTAGTTCCAGCTGGCGATTCTGATACGGCGCATAAGGATCTTGGTAGACTGTTTCGTAGTATTCAGTTGCCGGGCGGCTATGACGATACCGCCGGTCGCCGTAATCATAAGAATATTCAGACATGATTCAGCTCAAGCGGTTGAGCCCGCGCCACAAGCGATGACGAATTTCTCAGCGATATGATGTAGATTTGAATCCGAGTGTTGCGAAGAGTGAAGAACACCGATAACAAAAGAATATCGCGTTGATTATTGTGTTTGGATGTTGCGTGACAAAAAAAAGAAGTTGAGAAAGAAATGACGTGAGCGCTGTGAGATATATATTAGGATAAGTAAGTCTGACGGGTGAGATGAATGAGGTGGGGGAAAGAGCAAGAAGCGGGATTGAGGGTGGGCTAATGTGATAAGCAATTGAAGGAACAGTCGGCCCTGCAGCCTGACGCAAGCCCCGGTGGAAAGTGAATGGGGAGTCTCGGAGTCAAGGGCCTGTTGACGAATAAGATCGAGCGAAGAACAGCAAGGAAGAGGACATCAGAGGGGTAATCATGTAATAATGATAGCAAAAAAGGATGAATGATGTGGCTTGTGAGCCCTTGACTGCGCCCAAGGAAAGCCCCAAATATATGCTGCTGTGCTCATATGTAGCGGGCCGAGTGTTCTCCAAACCGGTCAAATGAATTCATTTTGTGGCCTCTGGTTGGCGGCGAGGACTGATGACGACGGCGTGCATGAAACCGCGACCCAACCTCCTCCACTCAACTCCGAGTGGCCATTCACCAGCAACCAACCGACAGAGCAAAGACACATATGGGGCAGCCAAGAAATCTATCCCACAAGTCCCGTTTCGAAACCGTTCCAAGAGCTCACAGGAATTCCAGAACATGCTGATTACTGTTTCCTGATGCGATAAACTTGTAAATCATCAGCATGAAAATAAGCTGTCAAAACTAAGTCACTTGTTCCCCGGATCGCCTAAAGTTCGGGGTCCATATCTATTCTTTTCGTCTATGGCTGATTTCCCCTCCCACGGCGCTGTCACCGAGCACGTAAGAAAGAGAGCCGTGGGTCGTAACCGAGGGCCCGCGACTAGGGCGTCCCTATCCCTTGGTTCTGCTGTAACCATATGCGCTGAAATAGACAACTCGGAATTATAACCAGAGAATCAAAGTCATGCAACGCGTACATGCATCCTCAAAGACAATCAATGAAAAAGCATGTGCAGATGTGAAAACATCATGTGTGTCATTGTGACCTTTTCGATTTGCAACTTGATTTACGTCACGCAAAGAGTGTCCTGGCGAAGTTAGCCTAGCAAGACCATACTCCGTAAAGCCGTGCAATGTTACCGAGCATATTGATCTCATCCAATTGACCTTTGCCATTGCACTCTAGCGGTCTGCCAGCGCCATACTAATACATCTCTGAAAATATGTTGCCAATAACAATACTTGTGGGAAGCACTGTTGCTGGTGCTACCTTGACCGCCAAAGTGAGTGAGTTGAGATGGACTTTCATGATGACTAAGGGTGATCGGCTCCAAGATCGACGCACGTGTGAATAATCTCGTAGATAAGATCTTAATTTTATCACCATCAGATAAGTCTATCAACGTCATTACTGTCTTGTACTTTCCTTCCAGTCCCAAAACCCAAAACCACTTGCTTAGCTATATTGAATCTCGAATAGCTCTGTCAATGTCTAATACAAACACAGATATATTGCTGGTATGTACTTGCATAGTTTCTACGTCCCTCATGATTCACCGCTAACCCAATGCTATCATTCAGGCCGGCGCAATCGCAGCATTTACAGTCGATCTTCTCGTCTATCCGCTCGATACAATCAAGACCCGATTGCAGTCGCCCGACTACAAACGGCTATATACCAGCAACAATGGAGCAGTCAACAGGTCTGCCTTATTTCGCGGGGTCTATCAAGGCCTAGGAAGTGTCATTTTAGCTACTTTACCTTCATGTACGAAACTTCCACTTCGGCCTCGCTACCTTTCTTATCAAGTCAGATTGCTAACGCATTTCCTCGACGTTTGGTACACATGCAGCAGGAGCATTCTTCACTACATACGAAGGTGTCAAGTCCATTCTGAGCCAGCATAACCCATCAATATCCTCCTCATCGAGCTCCTCTGGCTCATCTCCGCTTCTTCCCCAAGCCGTCATCCATTCCCTGTCATCCGCCGTCGCCGAATCTGTCAGCTGCTTTATTCTTACACCCGCCGAGGTACTCAAGCAAAATGCGCAAATGGTATCCACATCTTCAGCATCTTCTTCTGCAGCAGCCACTTCATCAACGATATACTCCCGTATCAACTCAAATGCAACACTTCAAGCCCTACGACGCTTCAAGCGCCCTTCACAGCTATGGAGCGGGTACGGCGCGCTGGTTGCGCGTAATCTTCCGTTCACAGCCATGCAATTTCCCATGTTTGAGCATTTGAGAGACAGAATCAAGAAGTATAGATCCGATAATCATCTCGCCACAGGCACGTTGCTTGAAGCTGGTGTAATCACTGCCGTCAGTGCAGGAAGTGCAGGCTCTGTCGCTGCTGTAGTCACTACACCAATTGACGTGGTGAAGACACGCATCATGCTTGCTGCTGCCGCTGCAATTTCGTCTGGCGATACCGCGCCCGCTTCTCCAGATTCCCATCACCCGAATCATTACCATCACCAGCGGAAAGCAGAGATGCAAGCTTCTGGCAACAACCCTATCTTGCTTCGGCAGCAGGAGAAAGAAGCTCTGCAAAAGCATCATCAACAGAGACCTGGTGCCATAGCCATTGGAAAGGAGATTTTGCGCAGCGAGGGCATGCGTGGGCTATGGCGCGGAGGCGCTCTTCGTGGCGTCTGGACCGCGCTCGGTAGCGGGTTGTACTTGGGCGCCTACGAAAGTGGTCGGGTATGGCTCGGTGCTCGATCCAGTCTTGAGGGCGAGAAGATTGCATAGAAGACCTTTTAACAGTAGATGGGCGTTTGAAACACCTGATATATCAGCATTTTAATAACCTACCTAGTCTCATGCGGAAGCAGATAGGCTCATAGATACTATATTTGTAGAATAATTCTCTTTTTCCAGAGTTGGACCACGAAATAAGGATAGTACTGCATATATTTTGCACCCAACTAGACCGCCTGCTGTGCCACTTCTAATCTAACGGAAGAAAAGGTGATCTCGAAAGAGATTGAATAGTCTAATGCGCAAGTACCCTTGAGCCCGACAATCTCGAGACAAGATACTAAAAGGAAAAAAGAACAAGGTCTGCACTAAGCCTGCCCAGATCCCCGTAAATTTTTGAACTCTCGTTCTCGAGTGGCACACGGCGGGTTTATTAGGGAAAGTAGACAGTCAAGAAGCCAGCAACCTAGGTACCTATGTAGGTTAGGGATGAGCAAGCGGGACTAGTCGGCCTTTGAAAGAAAAAACGAAGGAAAAAAAAAATCGTCTCTTGACGAGCATATCAAACCAAGGATCATTAGAGATCCGCTGATCCGCTGAATCGCTAACCAAGACAACGGCATCACACAAATACCACGACTGCTAGAGTTTGCGAGGATGCGGTTGTAAGGGGAACGGAAAAAGAAAAGGTACAAATCAGAAGTAAAAAATCCAGGACGACGATGACGACCAGCTAGTGATGGAGATAATACATTGTCTGTAGAGACAAAGAGATACGTAGCTACTAACGCCATAGATAAAATGTAAAGAAGAGGGGGAAAAAATACATAGAGCAACCGACCACCATATCCATTTTTGTGCTGCGCAATGCCAAGTAGTAGATAAGATGGAAATAAGAGCTCCTGTGAGCGTCATTGGAATCCTGTTTCCCACTTTATATTTTGCCCCGATAAGCCATCATTTCAATCCGCTTTTTTTTTAAATGGAAATAAAAAAAAAGGAAAAACAATTACACAGTTGCGTAATCCTGACTAATACCGGTGACCATTCAGTCAAGAAGAAGAGAGCAGAAGAAAGAAAAAATAAACCCGTATTTGCATTTCTAGTCAGTTCTCCTTATTTGGCAACTCGCCAAGACCAGGTTGCCATCATGCAGATGCGTTGAATAACCTGGGTCATGCCCTTGCCCATGGCTTCATCTTCAATAAACTTCTTTGCGACGAACAACTTTGTTTTAGGGCTGAGTTCCTCGTTGCCAATTGGCTGCACATTATCGGGAAATTCGGGAGACCGACTGCCAAGATGCGAAGCAATAGCAATAGAGTAAATGACGTCGCGGTTTTCCAGCTCCTCGAGCAAATTTCGGCAAGCACTGAGGGTATTGGCAGAGGTGCCCTCGTCATCGCGCAAAGTCAAGAACTCGCCCATAAGACGCCAGAAATCACGCTCCTGCACGCGCTGTGGCTCATACGGTTGCGTGACCTTGGGGCCATCCTCAGTCAAACCAAGTGGGTTCTTCTCCAGCTTTTGCCAATTCAGGAGGTGCTCAAGGATGACCACTCGGCAAATGGTCTCTTGCAGGCCAATCACTTCAGGATCATAGGAGGCTGACTTGCCCTGCATGTCAGTAACATCGCTGGGGGCAGCGGAGCGACACATAGTTATCAAGTGCCAAACAATCCTTGCCTCAAACGTCGGCAGCGGCACCGAAGCACCTAGATCCTGGATGTGCGGAGAGCCGCTCTGAATACTTTCAATCAACTTTCCAAACATTTCGAACAAACGCTTGTCGCTCACTAATCGCGCAAGACCGTGCACCTGGAACCAGCGCGACTCCAAAAATCGGTCAATGGCTGGCGCATAGACAGTGGTGAAGAATTCCTTGATGCGGTCCACGGTGGCGGGGGCGAACTCGACTGCCGGCTGCTCGCCGGGAGGAGGTACGAGCGACGACGGAACGTCACCTCCGGCGGCAAGGAGGTCATCGATCTTAATAGGCTTTGCAGGCGTGTAAGCGATGCCCGTATTCATAGTCCAACCGTCACCAGACGGCTCTTGCATGGGAATGGGCTGGGGAGGGGTAGCGCCACCTCTCTGATTCTGCGTGTCGGTTGCAGCCGCCGAGTACGGGCTCGCACTGCCCAACACCCCCTTCAGGTCTGGACGATAACCACCGACGCTCTCATATCCCGTCGGCGGCACCTGGAGCGGTGGTGCCGAAGCTTCCAGTGCTGGATCAATCGCAGCCGCATAGTCGTAAGGCTCAACCGACGTCGCAGGAGAGCTGACTCCAGTAGGCAAAGCCGGTGCATAGGCGGCGCTCACGGCCGGAGCGTAGCCATGGGGTGGAGGCGCGTAAGGCGAGGGAGCAGGAGGCATCTGGGGCGCGACGGCCGCCGTCAATGCCGCCGACACCGTGCTCGGAGCAGGTTGGATAGCGGCGGGACCAGGCTGGCTCTTGAAAATGGGATCGTAGCCCAAACATTCGCGCTTGCTCTTTTGACAGTTTCGGCAGGTGGGATGAGCTTCGTCACACTAGAAGAACAGGGTATCTCAGTCAGCGATTTGTAAAAGTTCCACGACAGGTGAGCCGCATCTGATCCAAGCATGGCTCTCGCCTCCACGCGGCAGGGGAGCGAATCGCTTGGCGATAACCGACGCCATTCGAGAGAGATCTCGGCATCGGCAAGGCAAGCAGCAGAGCTAGCGATAGCTTTATTTTATTCTCCGCTGCTCAAATTCGCGTCTCTCAAAACCAAACAAAAGACAATAAACAACGACAGTGCATCACTACATACCTTTATTCTCCGCTTACGGCAAGTCAAGCAACCGGTTTTCGTCCTTCGCTTAATCTCCTTCTTGTGTCGTCCTCCGGACATAATTCTTCCATCGGGAGCAGGAATGGGATACCGACTGTGGGGAGACATGGCCATGCCCGGGTGCTGGCCAGGCGGAGGATAAGCATGCGGTTGAGGGGGAGGGTAATAGACACCCATGGGTGCGACAGGCGGTGGCAAGGGAGAACCCATTGGGGCCTGACCGGGAGGCTGTGGCCGGGCTTGAGGTGGTTGCTGCTGTTGAGCTTGCACCTGAGCCTGAACCTGCTGAGACTGCGCTTGCTGCTGTGCCTGCTGAGGATCGATGGAGCGGATAGGAGGAAGATTTAGGGAAGGAAGCGAGACGTGAGACGCGGTCGGCGAGGCGCGATAGGGCTCAGCACCAGACTGAGGAGTGCCCGGCTGCTGCGGCGTTTGCTGCGGCGGCGGATACGCGTAGGCAGACATTGAGGGCGATGGATATGAATGGGGAGATGGATAAGAGGTCGACTGGCGCGACTGGCTATTGTTGGAGCTAGGCTGGGACATATTCGACAGCGCGTATTCGGGATACGGCAGCGAAAATGTCGATGACAAGCGAACGTATGTCGACGAAGAAGGTTGAAAGGGTTGATTGAGGCAGGGTGGTGGAGTAAGACGACGGCAAAGAGTTCTGCTTGTTCAAAAAAATTCCCACGCCTGTACGCGTCGAGGGTCGTGCGTTAACTTTCAGGGACTCTAGGAATGGGCAGAAGCCACCCACGATCCGGTACCGATGACGCTCGATTGGCAGGTAAAAGGGAAATAAACGAGTCCAACGGTGTCAAATCAAGCGACACGAGGCTCAAGCGAGATCGCGAAAGAAGTCGCCTGTTGGAAAAGGTGTGGTGTTGGAGAAACGAGGTTTAGAGAACGAGAAACGAGAAACGAGACGAGGAAGACGAAGCGTCTCGAGACGAGAGGGCAAAGCGAGAAAAATAAGACTGGGGGGGTGTGGGTGGTAGAAGAGGCGAAGGTCTCGCTTTTTCGAACAAGGGAAGAGAGAGAATTAATTCCAGTCGAGCGAAAAGTGTGAAGAGCGAATTAAAAAGAGGAAAGTGTTCAATTCTGTGTGTGGGCTTCACGTAATCAAACTCTCATACTCGTCCGTCACGTCTTTTTCTCATTTCTGCAGGAGCCCGAGTGTCCGGAGTTGAATTCTTGTCTACTGCACTTTCCCTTTTGGGCTGCCTAGCGTGAATGGTACAGTCATCCGTGCCGGCTGCTGAGGCTACCGAGGGCGAGAATCCCGGGACTGAAGGTAGGGAGGGTAGGAGGCAGGAGAGGCAGGAGTTCAGGTAGCGAGCAATAAGAGCCAAAACGCGTGAAAATCATTCAATAACGGTTTTACGAGGGCAATGGAAGAGAGGGTGGCTGGGAGAGTGGTCAGAAAGGATGTTTGAGGCTAAGGGTGAACAAAACCAGGTGTGATTGGGTGCCTCTTGTGGTAGACAGCGCACATTGATGATGCCGATGATTTTACCTGGGGCCAGTGATTCTAGGTACACGCTATCATGTAATGAGAAAAGCGTGGAAGGCTGGACATGACGAAGATGAATGAAGAATGTGTGCACATTGGTTGGTTCAGCTCGGATCCATTGCCTTCCTTTTGACCAAAACAGTAAGCGCAGCCCTGGTCTCTCCGGACACCCATCTCCAAGAGAGAACGATGACCATCTACGGAGTAACGCGCAATACGGGGTAATCAACAGAGAAGAGAAAGGTCATCTGGAAATAGGGCACCAAGCAGATAATAACCATACAGAATCCATGACTGCTTGATAGATACCGCAGTGGGCTTTTGACCCTATCTGTCATACTCAATCTGGCTTTGGGTCACCGTACCTTGAATAAATAATATCTCTACGAGGAATGGAGAAAGCGATGGATTGAATATCAAGGTCACGTTTACGATTGGACCTACATTTCGCTACCCTGACGATTGGTCTGCTTTCCTAACTTAAATACAACACCCTCAATTGGGAAGGTGTCATTCTACAAAGGTAAGGGCAAGGAAGAGAAGCAGTAAATCACATCCCTTTCCATGGTAAAAGCCAAAACAATCAGCAGAAAATGTCTTTCAAAATTGAACCTGAACGCGGTTCAAAAAGGCTGGGTAAGGCGACGGTAATGGCGTCAATTGGGATCCACGTCCAACAGGGTAGTTCTATTGTGACTACTGCAAATTAGAGGTTCCCGAGGGGAACGGAGCGAAATAACGTGGTCGTAACGGTGTCCTGACCCGGGTGTTGAAGCGGAGGCGGTTCGATACGTTGTTAGCTGCCGTGGGAAGCCAACCGAGCCAAGGGCGCAAGGCACCAGAGCTTGAAAGTGCCAGTGTGCATGGATCTCAAGTCTATGTCACTTCTCGTTAAGCAAAAGCCTCTGGAGAAAATGGCCAACGTGACTAAAAGCAAAGTACGTGTAATTCAGACTATCTTCGTAGCTATACCGAAGCCCTGGTGAGCTTGACCTTGAGTAGACTCTGGAGCAAATTATTTCGCGACAAATGAGACTCAGACTCCCGTTCCAAATGTAACCAAAGACGGCACATTATCGGATGCTTTGTATGTCTTTAATTATTTGACTTTTGGAGGCCCTTATGACCATAGGATGTAGCTCAGCGTGTGCGGAGCTTACTTGACCTCGTCGCATTTGCATAGAGAAACTGGTCAAAGACAATCGTCAACGGTGGGGATCAATTGGACCCTTGTCCTTGGCCAATTCTGCGTTGACGATTCTTCGATAGTTGCTATGCATTCTGGCATTGGCTAAAAGAACTTCAGATAAGTTCTCAAACATACGGAGAGCAAAAGGTCTTGAAGTGACGTGGGCTCACCGTCGTTAGCTCAAGCGTTCGAAACTCTGACGGATTCAGGACAGTCCTCTTTTCCGACATTCATGTGCCATGGAGCTATTATATGAAAAGTAAGAGTATCTACTCGTTCGATCCCAATGAGAAAACAATGCCTACATCATCTTCCCAACTTGGATGACTTACGAAAACTATTGGGGGAGCACTCTTGTGAATAATACATACAATGCCTGGGAATTTCCTGCAAGCGGTAGAACTCTGACGGCGGGAAGGCGCATGAGATGTGGGCAAAGCTGCGTGGTCAACGTCACGCGAGCGATTTTTCTGACACTTAACGCCAGAGAATGTTGTCAGCGAGCATGCTAATTCCCGGCAGATTTTCTGCAGACGAATAATATGGCTCTCGAATATGGGCCAAGATGACAGGAAGGACTGTTGATTTGCGACCAGCCGTGGCATGTCTGTACTACAGCCATCCGGAGGATTTGCTGGCTGCCTCCCAGGCCTCTCCCAAATCGTTCTTGGTGCAACATATTTTGTAATTACTAATCGTGCTGGATGACGAGGGAAAGAATGCATTTTGTCATCGATGCATTTTCTCGCGGGAACTTCTTGCATCGCAAGTTGCTGAATCCGGAAATTAAACTGGATTTAAGCTGTCAATTTGCGTCAGATAGAAAAGAGACTATTGAACCAGCGAAGGAAAAGAAGGTGGCATTATCACCACTTTCAATATATGAGATTTCGCCAAGAAATATATGCGATGAGAAGCAAGATGGTTAGGCTTGAAAACGCTTTTGAGCCTCACAAAAGAGGAGCCAAGGCACCAAAGAGAGTATACGATCCTTTACCAGAAAATGATAACTTTGATACAAAAGATGATTATTGTCCTTCCGTGAGTATTCTCGTCCAGTCGAAACTTCGCCATCGCTTCTTGAACCCCTCCACTCTCCTGTCACCTCCCTTCTGCCATCGGCCTTGCCGCTTGATTGCTGTAGGGTCTGCATCTAACATGCCTCCAATGATTTCCCGCGCAAATAAATCGCCTTTCGGCCAACGGTTAGGGTCTTCCACGATATGTCCTAAGCCGCCATCAAGCTCGAACCATACGTGAAAATAAGGCATCTCTTTGGCTAAAGAACGTCGGAAGGCAAGTTTCCCAAGGCCCTGGTTCTTTGCACGTGCAAGTGTGTCTATGAGTTTCCTATGCTGAGTCCATTCCTCATCTGAAGAGAGGATCGCCTCGCGGAAAAAGGCAGGAGCTGTCTCTCCAAGACTGTAAGGAAGAGGAACCACTTCCATTGCTGCGTGTCTTTTGCGTTCCGGTCGTGCTGCATTTTCGTAAAAGACCACGTCGCGACCTTGCTCATGATACATTCTGGTCAAACACTTCATGAAGTTCTGAAAATTATTGTGAGCTATTTTCGGGAACGCCGAGATGATACATTACTCACTCGCATTTCTTCCCACTCGTCATCGTCACATTCGAGCAGGTTTAGCCGATGCTGAATTGGCACAATGCATGCACCACCATCGGCAAGCTCTGGTTCAGTTGGCAGGGTAAGGTATACTCTCGTTGCAAGGGAAACTACCGGTGCTATAGGAGGCGTGTTCGTATCCTCATGGTGACACAATGGGCATGTGTCAAGTATGCGGTTCATTTTTTGAAAATCTGAAATGGCCATATTTTTGAGGTTGATCTCCGATTTTTGGACCCTTTTTGCCAGCTTTTCGGCATTGTCGTCCATGTAGTCGAGATCATCCTACACACTTCCATTAGCAGCGTCATAGAAAAGGTGAGGAGCCGAACACGCACAGTGAACCTTCCGTCTTTGGCTATTTGTTCTGCAAACCGCTGACCCTCGCCACCAGCCTGTCCTCGGGATCTTTTCTCGGCTCGGACCATATCTTCAATGCTCATGTCTTCATTCTCTTCAACAAGGCCGCGCTCCCGGCCACGTTTGTTATGAACTGCCTTAACTTCACCTTTACGATCAGCAAGGAGGCGGCTCTCCATAGTACCAAGCACCACTACTCCAGGATCCTTGCGATTGGCTGCCACAGCCATGGCATCATTATATTCTGCTTCAAGACGCGCAGCGTCTGATGAGCGACGGAGCTTTGCTTTCATCATTTGAGCCTTCAACCGATTCAGAGCACTTTGGTCGAGGGGCAGAGTTTTCGTCGGGGCAGGCTCTGTTTCGAAAGTCTCGCCCTGAGGCGGCTCCGTTTGTTCGACCTCCTGCTTAGATGAGCTGTTTCTTCTGATTCCGTAGTCTAGCTTTCTCTCTTGAAACAGCTCTCCGCTAGGTTTCTCTTTTCCAACGTAGCCTTCGCCGTAGGTCTCACGGCGGTCCAGCTCTATTTGCTCCTCGCGTGCATCATCGAAACTTCGTAGATCACCATATCGCTCCAAAGCAAACTCCTCGACTCGCTTTCCTGTCTCCTCAGCTTGTCGATAGATTGCTTTTAGTTTCGTCATCCGCCACTTCGAGCCGGCATCTCCAAAGGTATAGTCAACATCGTGCTGGGATGGCTCGTTTGCAATATCTTCCAAGCCTTTCCCTTCCGCTAGATCTTTGAGATGGGTGTTTAGTTCATTTTTGTGAACACTGAGGTTGAAGTCTGGCTTCAATTGCTTTTCAGTTTGCTCCCTCGGTCTCTGGACACCTCGTTGAACGTAGTCGACATCTAAAGCTGAAGGTGCCTCCATCCACGTATCGCGCTTTAGGGCCGGCTGTAGAGGACCTTCCGCATTTTTTGTATCTTCATTAGAAGCCTCTTTCTCGACCCATTCGTCTTCCTTCTCATCCGCCTCATCGTCTGCTGGTTTCCGAGCCTTTGTTGTTTCGCATCGTGGAGACCTTCGATGCTTTCGCTCGTGCCGGTCATCAGAATCATTTCTTGGGTAGTCATCCCCCGCACGACGCGAGCGCTTGTGTCTATGATGATGACTTGAACGGTCCTCGTCGGAGTAGTCGCGATCCCTTGAGGATCTATGGTGGTGCCGGTGATGATGGTGGCGGCTGCGATGCCTTGAATTTGCGTTGCGAGTCCGCTCAGACTTGTCGCGATCCTTCTCGGCGGCTAGAGACTTTTCGAAATCTTCCAACGTCATTGTTGAATGTGGTTTTTATTTCTTCCTGCGGAGTCGAAACCAATGCAGAAGCTCGGAGCTCGAAGCTAGCTTGTGTATGCTTGAGTTCCCCGAAACTGATTTGGCGAAGCGAGTTGACATCACCTAACATTTTGCGAAGCGGCATAAGATTTGACAGTTCATCTCTACAGAACTCTCTCGTTCGAATTTTCATCTCGTCGACATACCACAAGCTCTGCTGTCGATTGAGGAACCATGTCGTCTCAACCTGTTTCAATCGTCTGCGTCGGCATGGCCGGTGAGTCTTCCCTTGTCAGAAAGACGGAGAACTTTTTTGGTCGTGGACTTACTCTTTCGACCAGGCTCCGGCAAGACGACTTTTATGCAGCGCATCAATTCTCATCTTCACTCCAAGAAGTCTCCTCCATATGTTATTAACCTTGATCCTGCTGTGCGAAACGTGCCGTTTGACAGCAACATTGATATCCGCGACTCTGTCAATTACAAAGAGGTCATGAAACAGTATGTCCATTACTCCGCATTAAATTTTGGTGTCTCGTTACTAATGCTGGCCTGTTATAGATACAATTTGGGACCGAACGGGGGGATCATCACCTCGCTCAATCTCTTTTCCACCAAAATTGACCAAATCCTGGGCCTCCTCGAGAAGCGAACGGCTCCGGACCTGGAGAATCCCACCGTACGGCCGATTAAAAACATACTCATCGACACACCCGGCCAGATTGAAGTGTTTGTCTGGAGTGCATCTGGAAGTATTCTTCTAGACTCTCTCGCATCCACGTTCCCTACGGTCATAGCATATGTAATCGACACCCCGCGAACTAGCTCTACCAGCACGTTCATGAGCAACATGTTATATGCATGCAGTATATTGTACAAGACAAAACTTCCGATGATTCTGGTCTTCAATAAAACCGATGTCAAAGATGCTGAGTTTGCAAAGGAATGGATGACAGACTTTGAGGCCTTTCAAGAAGCTTTGAGACATGAAGAAGAGATGGGAAGCTTCGGTGGCATTGAAGGCGGAGATGGTGGCCTCGGTGGTGGAAGCGGCTACATGGGGTCGTTGCTGAACAGCATGAGCCTCATGCTGGACGAGTTCTACCGCCATCTCAGCGTTGTTGGGGTAAGTT
The DNA here is from genome assembly GCF_001619985.1 of Xylona heveae TC161. Taxonomy (NCBI): domain Eukaryota; kingdom Fungi; phylum Ascomycota; class Xylonomycetes; order Xylonales; family Xylonaceae; genus Xylona; species Xylona heveae. The sequence continues at coordinate 1,646,932 of NW_017264193.1, read as the reverse complement.
CTATGACTGGCGATGGGGTGGATGAGTTCTTCGAGGCGGTCGACGAGAAGGCCAAGGAGTTTGAAAGAGACTACCGCCCAGAGCTGGAGAGAAGGCGGAAAGAGCGGGAGCAGCAGCGAGAGAGCAGAAGAGAGCAAGACCTGGGCAGACTAATGAAGGACATGTCCGTTTCTGGAGGAAAGCGTCCTCAGAAGGAAGAACCAGAAGTGATCAGCGACCTCGAGGACGAAGGCGAGGATATCGAAGCAGAGATGGTGGAACCAGATGATGATGATGATGATCTGGCCATTGATGATGACCAGCAACGCGAGAAGATCGACACTGCCCTATCGGACAGATATAAGCAAGCGCTTGCTAAGGAAGGTGACGCCGGCCATGCTCCATCAGGAGAAGACTTTAGTTTCGCCAGGTACCTGCGAGCGAACCAGTAAACCAAGATACACCATTAGGCAGCAAAATGTCCAAGCAAGGAGAAGCGGGCGTTGGTAGTAAAATATTTGAGGCTTTTGCCGGGGGGCGTTGGTTGGAATATTCTTATGCAATATGTGGCTAGACTCATTTCACATTCTTAGAAGAAACCATAATTATCAATAATTACCGTGTTTGCGACTTGAAGGGATGACAATTAATATTGTGATACATCCACAATCTATACTTCGCTTACTATGATCGAACGGGGTATCTCATTGCTGTCAATCGCACTGCTTCCTTGGGAATATTGCAGAGATACAAAGATTATCGAGAAGACGCTCCCTCATTGCTGTTAAATGCTCTAATCCAACGCCATTGAGTGCTTCACAAACTTCAGAAAATGCCGCTTACTCCCAACGTTGGGCTTGAGCAGCAGTATCTGCATCTCTTGCTCGTCTGTTCTCTTCGCTCTCGGCTTTCAATGTGGTGGCTCTTGTTTGCCTTCTCTGCTCATCAAGCTGCTGCCCTAATTTGCCAGTCTTGGGCTTGTTCGTCGCTGCTGCTCGATCCTGCAAGGCATCTCGTTACTCCACGTGCTAACCATTTTTATGCCGCCCACCGTGCGTTTGAAACTACAGACACTTCCTCAAAGGGGCACTCACCTGTGCGGCTTTAGCAGCAGCTTCACGTGGGTCTTGATTCGGATTGGCGCCACCTAAGGTCCGACCTGGAACATTGGCTCTGGCAGGGACTGAGGCTCGTTGGTTCGCAGAAGGCGGCGGGGCAGATCCAAGGGTACGTCCTGGCTGCTCGAATGGGTCGGATGATTTTGACTCTTTCCCGCAACAATTGCCCATGATTCAAATAATTATTCTATTGTGGTCGAAATATTTCTACAAGTACCAAGGTGGGAGGGACATCGATTGACATGGGCCACAAATAAGATCATACGCAAGACCAGTGACATTGGCCGAATCACGTCGGAGATGATATGTATTCGCGCTTACTCCGCTACGATGGAGAGTAAGTCCAACCAGAAGCCACAAGGCGAACCGATCGGCACTCTCGCTTCTGCCCCGCACAGAAACATGCGACGCACCAGAATTGTCAGGCACATGCGAGGACTAGTTTGCGCAGGACTTCAGTTTGAATGGACGACAGACAGAGTAAGTAGCGGTTTTCCTTATGATTTTAGCATTAGCAAAAGTTTCTTCATGGTTTTTTAATCTGTATTGCTTTGCGTTTGGGCTTCTGTGCGATATCAAAATCATCAGTCGACTGTCTCCGTTTGCGTTGTTCGCGTGAAATCTTTCAGTCTTTTCCTGTCTCTGCAGATTTTTGAGTCCCTTGGTGGTTCGCATGCAATCATTCTGTGCTCGAGGGCCACACTGTGCCCAGCACACGTTGTCCCACTTCCCACTTTCTAAGGCCCTGTCGCGTTTGCGTAATGTAACCAGCAAGGAAAATTATAGATTCAACAAACTTTTTTATTGACTGTCAGGCAGATATCATCTACCCGTCTCGCTCCGGTAATTCCGATCGCCAGCGCAGCTCAAGCTCATAACAGCGCCCCACGATAGTGGGCTAATGGCCCTGACAACCAGGACGATCCAGCTGGCTCTCTAAGAGGAAGCGGCCGTTTTATCCTTCTCAATTCAGTCCTTGCATATCCTAGTCTCCTCTCACGTGGTGGAGCGTCGTCTAACCATGGCCTCGGCACACGATGCAAATACTGCATCCCAGCACGAAGATGATGCCGCCTCGGCGTGTTCCGCCACCTGCAGTCAAAAGACCTGTAGCAACTGCTGCGACGAGGATCATTGCGAAGAAGACCATTGTAAGGAAGACCATTGTAAGGAAGATCATTGTGAGGAAGACCATTGCGAGGAAGACCATTGCGAAGAGGATCATTGTTCACAGTCTTGCGAGGGCTTTGTGAAATGCAGCGAAGGCCCAGAGTGCGATTCGCCATCTAGCCTTGTCCAGGCTTGCATTTCAGACTCGTGCACTGTCCCGCCTTGTGTCAGTACCGCATGTGCCGAAGAGACCTGTGCGAGTTTTGCACCACCATGCTTTGACACACACTGTGCTTATCCGTGGGCAAACAGTGCTGAACAAAGTCCGTCCATGGTCCCTTCGCCACTCAGTACCTATGTCAGCAGTTCTCAGACTGGTTTGTGGACTCCAGTGGATGGATGGTTGCGAGACAGCGTGTCGCCATTACAGCAGCGGGTACATGTACGAGGCCATGGAGAGATGCCTACACCCAGCCCGTTCTCACTCGAAGACGATCCGAGTGGTTTAGCCCTCTCCTACGATCCTTACGCATATCCCGACGCAAAAAAGGCCAAAACTAGCCACAATCCTTCGGAGGAAGTCGCAACATACCTCCTCCCACATTCTCTCCCAGAGACACAGACAGAGCAACATCCGACCTCGCTTCAGCCCACGTCAAACCCGTCGTTTCTATGCCTCTGGGGCAATTCTTGCGGCGAAGAATTTTTTGATTTCAACGCGCTAGAAGATCATGTACAGCATAATCATGTCCGACCACAGACGGTGTTCAACTGTGAATGGGACAGCTGTGGACAAGTCACCGCCTCTTCTGATTTACTCTCTCACGTCCGACACAGTCACGCTTTTGCTGATGAGCATATTTGTCTCTGGGCAGGGTGCGAAGCAAAATTTTATCGAGTCGAAGATTTGGAAGAGCATGTAAAGATAGCGCACGTTCCTCAGAATGCCCTTTATTGTCAATGGGATCACTGTGGCATACTGGCCGATGGGCCGGCCAATCTGAGCAACCACTTGCAAACAAATCACCTCATTGGACTCGGCGTGGACCATAACACCCAGCAAACGCACTTTTGTACCCATTCGCACTCTCATAATCAAAATCATCTATATCAGCATCAGCATTTCCACCACCTTCATGGGCATCCGCGTCCTGATGACCAGACCTATGTTCTCAAAGAAGATTCGTTCCCACGACACAAGCCAATCTCATCCCGCTCACAGAGTACACCGTTGGAATCCCAGAATCCCGTTGTGCCTTCCGAAGATGAACCCGAGGAGGGCGACGATAAGTCTCAAGTTAGAATCTGCAGTTGGTCCGAAAAAGATGGCAGTACATGCAATCAAACCTTTGATAGTGTACGCGATTTGCACGAGCACGTAAAAGAGCACCATGTCGGATCTGAGGATAGCAGAGAAGATGGCTATGTTTGCAGGTGGGCCGGCTGCAGTAGGATGGCTATGAAGCCGTTCAAGCAAAAAGGGAAGCTGGAACGCCATATTCAAGTACACACGCGACGTATGGATTTACGCAAGCCCTTCTTTTCTTTTCCGTATGTCTGATCTGCTAACGCACCGTAGTAAAAAACTGTCAATGCCAGTTTTGCGGCAAAGAGTTCTCAGCGCAGCAAGCACTGGCACAACATGAGCGCACTCACACCGGAGAGAAGCCTTTTCTATGTGAATACTGTGGAAAGGGCTTTGCTCAAAGTAGCGCTTTGAGTAAGTAAACCTCAAATCACTCCTCCGAAACAAAGGAGGCATTAGAGCTAATAGCAATTACAGCGATGCATAAGAGAACGCACACAAATGAAAAGCCATTGAAATGTGATTTTCCTGGTTGTAACAAGACCTTTAGCGAAGTAAGCAACAATCAAGCCATTCCGCTCAATGCTGTCCGACGGAATGCTAACAACAAGTCATTGACGTCAGTCATCCAATCTATCCAAACATAAGAAAAGTATGTAATTTTCTCCTGACATTGAAGTTTTGAGCTTAAGCATACTGATTCATATTCTAGCACATAGCAAACTTCCTCGCGAGCACAGGTGCACTTTTCCTGGTTGTGATAAATCTTTCCATCGATTCGGTAAGCACAGGATCGGTTTTCAATTCACATTACGATTGAAATTAATAATTAACGTATTGCTTAAGACCAATTGAAACGACATCGAAAAGTTCATGAGAAGAAACGCCAATTGACAGACGTGTCTGGAAGTGATACCAGTGCGGCTTTCCAAATCCCGCCCTATCCATCATCACATTCGAGTTCTCGATCAGCCTCTGGATCCTTTGAGCCTTTAGATCTACAAGAGCTACGATAGCAAAACCAACCTCAGCATCGCATTCCCAACGCATTTATGAGGTTTCTTGAACGTCGCTTGCCAGAAGCTCAGGAAATGCAGCTACCAGCGACAAAAGCCTCCTTTAATTCGGGAATGACCCTCTGCGCTGTGCGCAAGGGGTAACCATGAATCATGATTGACGGAGTTAAAAGAAGAGAGACAAGAAGTTACGAGGACAGGTGGACCGTGAAATAGCAACTCGCGGTCAGTATATATCGGCGTTGGTGATTTGATTTCATTCAAAAAAGAGGGACGCGAGTCGCAAAAAAGGCATGATCTTGGGTGGATAGCATTGATATTTTACATCCTTTGTTGACTGTGCTCTTTCGAAACACGCACTTGATCTGCATCGGCAGATTAGAGCTGACAGGCGGGCAGTGTATCGAACTTATCCGATGTCGCTGCGCCTCGTCCCATTCGAACCCAGGACGCAGCACCTAAAACGGCTCTCGAGGCGATCTTGTGCGAGGATTTTTTACTTTTCCTATTTCATTTTTCCCCCTTCCCTCTGCCATTCTCTCTTGTTCCTTTCTTTTCTACCCAATCCGTTAATGCTATCCAACTCTCATGCTTGCTCCAACTTCAATCCCTCATGGAGCTGTGTTGAGCGTGGCAAAGATACACAAAGCCGGCTAACTGAGCCTGACTTGCAAAAGTCGCCCATGATAGACCTTTAATCTCCTTCCCCCCCCTTGGTTGTTTAAAATTATACCCATCATACTAGACATTATAAGAACAAAGGAAGAGAAATTAAATTTGAGATCTGATGAATTATTACTTGTCTGCGAGAGTGTTATTATCACTGCAAATTAACACGGGCAGTTGTCCATACGGTCTAGGAGTTCTTTCTATTCATTTCTCCACTAGTCAGAAGAGCGAGGGTACTGGCAAAGGCAGTACCGTAGAATAAATGAACAAACAGAATCCTCTTCTGAAAGCTATTTCTGAGGTAAAAAAAAACGCCCGGTTCACTTATCCCGACCACAACGCCTAAAAGCCAGAGAAGAGGAAAATAATGATACACTTTACCCGACAAGCACCAACAAAAAGCGGGAAAGAAAAAAAATTTAGGGAAGGAGCTAAATGTCAGGCGCCGAAGCCTTGGCTATCAGACGAGACGAAAGAGGTAACAAGTGTAGTGTAATATGTAAAGGCACAGTAGGGTGTGGGGTAGGGTATGGTATCTACATTGATGTGTGAGGAAGTAAAAAGTTGTGAGATTTTATTCCCAGGGTGAAGAAGAGGGGAAGGGAGCTGGAAAAATAGAAAGGGAAGCCTGTCAGATGAATCGAGATGATATGGTGATGCTAGAGTAAGGGAAATTGAAAAAGAGCAAAGTCTCTCTCCCAGCGCTCCGTCTTCCACAAAATGAAGGAAAACGAGTAGCGAAAATAAAGACCATTATTTCGCTGGCTGACCCATCTTGCCTGCACCAGTATCGACCTTCTTCCGGGCGGGCAAATCAGGCACCTTGAACCCATCCTTGGTCATGGTGGTCGAGGAGCCAGAAGCATTGCTATTGGCGCCACTACCCACTTGGGTGAACGTGCCAGAGCGGAACCAACGGTCTTCTTCGGCTTTACGTTTACGATGCATTTCCGCTTGGGCCTTCGGATCGACCAGCTCGAGACCTTGAACGGGGGTAAAAGCAAGTGAGGAAGCGGTGCCGGCCGTGGGACCACCGACGCCAGAGGACCGCAAGCCGTGAGCGCGCAGAACGGCCGCATTGTTTCCAGCGCCCTGGCCAAAGCCGCGTAGCGACGAGGCCATGCCGCTGACGGGCGTGGCTGCGCCCCAGCCCTTGTTGTTCTTGCTGAGCTTGGCCCTTGTGCGTTGGTCGATTTGCAAGTTTCGGATGCGCCCGTCGTTGGCTTGGCCAATCATGCCGAGACCAGCGGTGCCTTCGCCGGCGCCGTATCCGACTTCTTTTTCTTCCTTGCCGAAAGCCATGCGGTTTTGCGCCTTGCGGAGATCCGTCATGGCGGTGGCTTCCTTGGCCTTGCGGGCACGGCGACCGCCTCGTTTACGGGAAGGTTTGTCGTCGGGGACGGGAAGAGCGCGTGCGCCTTTGTTGGGTGGGGGCTCGGTGAGCTTTTCAAGTCGTTCGAGGCATGTCTGGCGGAGTTCTTCGCCAAGAGCGCCGTTAGGGCTGTTGTGCACGCGGTCGACGCGCGCGGCGAGGATGACTTTGGCGGAAACGATTCGCATGGCTTGCCGTTTGAGATCGCTGGGAATACCTCGGATGATGGGCGAGTGGTAAAGGAATCCTTGCTGACGGACGCCAACGTTGGTGGCGAAACCGGTCTGGGATTGTTTCTTGGAGCCCAGTGGGGGAAGGTTACACGCTGGGGTTTTGGCTAAGCCTGTGAGCCCTCCGGCGAAATTGAGAAGTTGAGCAGCGGTGAGAGATCCGATGAGAGCGGTGAGGTTTGGCGCGAAAATGTTCATCCGCGATTGCACGTATTCTGTGAGAATTCTCTTGGCCCTGTCGAGGGAAAGCGTCATCTCGCAGGCTCGCGTGACAGTCTGTAGCTCGGCCTCGCTCAGTGCGCGGCCGGCAGTAGTGGTAGCCTCCACTGTGACAATCATGAGAGTTGGTCCGTCTAGCACGCTCCTAAGTGAAGCGCCGATGATATTGTCCGTTTTGGAAGCCAGCCCTTTTATATCGTCCATAGGTCCATTTCCAATAATTGCCACGGTTTTGGCGTAGTCGAGGGGATTGGTGACCAACGTTTCGAGTTCCGGGAAACGGTTCGAGTAGTGGTCCCGGATAAACTTGTGCACCAGAATAATCTCGCTGTCAATGGACGTTGAGAGCGTATTTGATTGAGTAAGAAGATGATATTCCGGGTTATCTTCGATCGAGCCCACATTGGTCGTTTGCTTCTCTGGTGGTAGGTTTTGGAAATGTGCGATTCTCTGCAAAAGAGGCGAAATGAACGTGTCAGGACTAATTCATCAAGCGCACAAGATGTAAACTTTCAAACTTGACGTTCAATGGATGTAGAAGGGCAGGAGAGTGAGAGCTTACCTCTAGGACAGGTTCCAATGTCTTCATCAATCCAGCAACACTCCGAACGTCTGTGATGGCGCCCAATTTCATCTTTTCGACCTTTGCCTTTGCCTCCTCTTCATCTTCAACATCGTCGAGCGCGCCCATGTGATTGTCACCCATCTCTTCATCCTCATCCCCGACGGCTTCCTCGTCGTCATCTAGTACCATTCCGCCATCGGCCTCAGCAGACTTTGACCTTTGTTGTATTCCATTTTTCACAGAGGGGGACTGTGTCCCATCCTCGTCGGGGACTTCATTTGAGAGATCCTGCTCTCCTTCGGAGCCGGACTCTTCAAAATCGTTCAGAAGCTCGTCTGCTAGAGTCGACATGGCTGATCAAGTGGTGTTGGCCTCAAGTCGTAATAATGGACCGGGAAAATATAAGACGGGCTCTTAAACTTCCCGCGCAGTGACGAAAGTGGGAGCTTCGCGAAGGAGAAAACGCCTGGGCTGAATGCGTCGGCACGTGATTGGATATTTTGCCTGATCGGCCACAGGTACGATTCTGTCACGCCAAACAGTCGACTTATCTCCGTCACCACTGGCGCCTCTTCCAGGCGAAAGCCGTACTGAACTTCGGCCTCAAAAACTACGCGCAATTGCCCTGAAATCAAAGGTGCACTGTTGCCTTCTTTTAGTTATAATTTCTGAGAGAGAAGTGACCCGATAAACATTTGCCATCATGGAGGCTTCACGAGGCCCGCCGAGGGTCAAGAACAAGGCCGCGGCGCCGATGCAAATCTCCGCCGAGCAGCTGTTGCGAGAAGCTGTCGACCGTCAAGAACCCGGAGTGCAGGTGCCTACACAGCGCTTTGCTGACTTGGAAGAGCTTCATGAATATCAGGGAAGGAAGAGAAAGGAGTTTGAGGACTATGTGCGGCGCAATCGGATCAATATGCACAACTGGATGCGCTATGCGCAGTGGGAGCTTGAACAGAAGGAATACAGGAGGTAAGGAAACTATTCATTGGGTATAGGGAGATTTTATTGGCACTGACAGTTGTCTAGAGCTCGATCCATATTTGAGCGTGCTCTTGATGTGGACTCAACCTCTGTGGTGCTATGGATTCGATATATCGAGGCGGAGATGAAGACCAGAAATATAAACCATGCCCGGAACTTGCTGGACCGCGCCGTGACAATTCTTCCCCGCATCGACAAGCTGTGGTACAAGTATGTTTACATGGAGGAGATGCTGGGCAACATTGCGGGAACGCGACAGGTCTTTGAGCGATGGATGACTTGGGAGCCTGATGAGGCAGCTTGGGGCGCTTATATCAAGCTAGAAAAGAGATACGGAGAATTTGACAGAGCCAGGGCCATCTTTGAACGCTTTACCGCTGTGCACCCGGAGCCTCGAAATTGGATCAAATGGGCACGGTTCGAAGAAGAAAATGGTACCAGCGATCTAGTGCGCGAAGTTTTTGGCATAGCCATTGAAACGCTTGGCGAAGATTTCATGGACGAGAAACTATTTGTAGCCTACGCGCGATATGAGGCAAAGCTCAAAGAATATGAGCGTTCCAGAGCCATCTTCAAGTATGCCTTGGACAGACTGCCGCGATCAAAATCAGTGGCACTTCACAAAGCGTACACGACATTCGAGAAGCAATTTGGCGACCGCGATGGAGTTGAAGACGTGATCCTCTCCAAACGTAGGGTGCAATATGAAGAACAAATCAAGGAGAACCCGAAGAACTACGACGTGTGGTTCGATTACGCGAGACTGGAAGAGACACTTGGAAACGTTGATAGAGTACGAGACGTCTATGAACGGGCCATAGCCCAAATTCCTCCCACCCAGGAGAAGCGCCACTGGCGAAGATATATCTACTTATGGATATTCTACGCGTTATGGGAAGAGATGGAAAACAAGGACATCGAACGAGCACGACAGGTCTATCAAGAGTGTATCAAACTCATCCCGCACAAGAAATTCACATTTTCCAAGATCTGGCTCATGAAGGCTCAATTCGAGATTCGGCACATGCAGCTACAGGCAGCTCGAAAGACGCTTGGTCAAGCGATCGGCATGTGTCCAAAGGACAAGCTTTTCAAGGGTTACATTGAGCTCGAGTTGAAGCTCTTTGAGTTTGTACGGTGCCGGACACTGTACGAAAAACACATCGAATGGAATCCTTCCAACTGCCAAGCATGGATCAAGTTCTCGGAATTGGAGCGAGGTCTGGATGACCTCGAACGTGCCAGGGCGATTTTCGAGCTGGCCGTCAACCAGGAATACCTCGATATGCCCGAGCTGTTGTGGAAGGCGTACATCGACTTTGAGGAGGAAGAAGGCGAGTACGACCGGACACGAGATCTCTACGAACGTCTGCTGGAGAAGACGGATCACGTCAAAGTGTGGATCAGTTATGCTCACTTTGAGATTAACGTTCCAGATCCCAGCGAAGGGGAAGAGGAAGAGGAGGAGGAAGAAGAGAAGCCGGTCAGCGATGAGGCCAAGGCGCGGGCGCGCAAGGTCTTTGAGCGGGCGTACAAGAGCATGAAGGAGAAGGATCTCAAAGAAGAGGTACGTAGAGTTGATTTACATGTTTTTCTTTCACCCGTCGGCTTTGATGTGGCTATAATTTTCAACTTTTCAGAACGTTTGCTAACTTATTCCAGCGCGTTGCCCTTCTCAATGCTTGGAAGTCCTTTGAGAACACGCACGGTTCGCCTGACGACATCGAGCGCGTGGAGAAGCAAATGCCCCGCAAGGTCAAGAAGAGAAGAAAGCTCGACGACGACAGCTATGAGGAGTACATGGACTATGTGTTCCCTGCAGACGACGAGAGTGCTGCCAAGATGTCCAAGCTGTTACAGATGGCGCACCAATGGAAGCAGACCCAAGGCGCATAAGAGGGCATTCGGGCGTTCGTCGTATCAAGAATATTATATTGTCTACACTTCATGGAGTGGTTTGGCCGTGTACAGTACAGTGCAAATATATTCTCATTGTAATACAAAAGTGACGCCATTCTTGTTGTCAATTACTGGAGACTATAGGAGTGACATCAATTACAACTCCTTTGACATATTAGCATCTTTTTCCCATTTAGATTTACGACAGATTCTCTGTCCAGAATGTACACGGCCGTAAGTTCACATGGTAATGCTAATGGCTCGTTCGTAAACCTAAGTGCATCTCACAACACAGCCTTGCGGCGAAATCGTCTTTTGCGATCTTGCGGTGTGCCATCCCAACAAGGCTTGCTTCTTCGCTAGCAAGGTAGGGAGAAACCTTATCTGAAGAAGCGGCTCTAGAAAAAAAATCTATCAGTTAATGTAGTGGCCAACCCCGCATCTTAGGCAAGGGCAACAAGAAAAAAAACACTCCAGACGCCGCTTGGGATCAGAAATACGTTGCTGCATTGTAGATATACCGGATACTCTCGGAACGCACAGCTCAGCTCGCTTTATTCATACATCTTTGTATTGTACTTTGTCACTTATGGGCTAGGTGTTTTGACTTTGTACCTTGCTTCTAGGCCATGCACTGTCGTCTTTATGCAAACGCAGTATATTACTATCGCTCGAGTCAGTGCACCGCCGTGTAGCCGCACAGGCGAGAAGGCATGAATCAAAAGGGCGAAACTTAGGTGACTTCTGGCTCTATTTGGAGTTGGTATAAAGTTCGGACAATCGTCACTTTTACACAATGTTATTCCCACTGTATCCTACTATTATTGAGAGCCCTCTTGGAAGGCCACGCGTCTGGACTCGTAGTGTATACGGTGTATGCATTCTATGCATGAAGGATTACAGCAGGAATATTACTATCGAAACCCTCTCACGTTTCTAGATTGGGGTGTTTTATTCCTGGGAGAAGAAACCGCCTTATCTAGAGCAACCGAGTGATTGAAAATTACAGTAAATTCAGTCCTATCCGAGTACGATTTGAAAATGAATCTTGGAATGCTGATGAATTTCGACTGGCTAGATTATGGAGAGAATCCTACAACAGCCGGTAGGTTCAGCCAGAATAAGATGCCAGCTTGTTCTAGTGCAGTAGAGTACAGACTATCCAGAATGCCGATGTATGTGATGTGAAAGTGGCTTGCTGGTTCCTGGGGCCGGCCACTCTGGACGGGTGGGAGGGTTGAAGGCCTAGCGGCGACGTGGGCTACAGAGGCGAGATCTGAGCAAGGGGCGAAATCGCGGTAGCTACGAGTAAGCCAATTATTTTAGTTACCTGCTACGTACGAATAACGCACACTGTAGGAGGCTGACGAAGAAACACTGCGTAAGTGGGCGAGAGGGATCATCTTGTCACATTTAAGGATTGGACCTGGAACGTTTGACAAGCATAGCATAAGACACGGGTTGAAGGTGGCACGGATGGCACAGACGAGAAATATGTTACACAGGGCGAAGCCGAGCCTCAATGGCCGATGCTGTACGGCACCAATTCGCTGCTTTTTATTACATTTTCCGTCGTGGAACATTGGGCGGGGTCAAAAAATGAAGGTAAAAAAGGTACCTTATATCACTGTGGTATGGCTCTGCTCACTCACCTGTATTACCGCATGACATAACATGGCAGGGCAGAGCGGCGGAAGCACGGTTGCGGTGCCGCCCGTACATGTGTTATTTATCGTGGATTGACACTGGCAGGTAGTGGGGAAAAGGAGTCACTATTGATGTTAAGGTAGATGTCCCAGAGATGCGTCAGCCGGCATATTTTATGGCATTGTCTGCAGCTTAATGCTGAAATAAGGCCCTAATGGATGTCGAGTGTATAATGTTGTATTGTACGAGCTGATTGGCTCTACTCGGTGTAAATGCAGGGTACCTCAGTGACACCATCATGACAGACATACTACGGTAACGTCACAAATCAAATACGGTGCGGTGGAATACGTATAGCTACCTGAGATACCTACCTCTTTACTTAGAGGTACGGCTAGTGTTTGAATCTTTGTCACAAGTTCAATGGCATTATTCACTCAAAATAAGGTAATGATTGAGTGCTTTCGAGCAAGTGGAAGGCCTACGGAGTAAAGGCGAAAGTATCGAAGAAGACACGTAGAACCTTCTCTACGATTTTATAGAATGCCCCATTATGGGCGGGGCCGTGATCAAGCACCAACGGGCAGATGACCTCGTGGAGTGAAACCAGGGGGTTGAGGAGCGAGGGACTATTACGGTCCTAGTACTTTGTAGTTACTCCGTATGACATGACTCCGGTAGAGTGGAATACAGAGGTACCCGTGAAGCAAATTACGGAGGTGGAGACTGACAGTTGGATCTTATCAAGCGGAGAATATCGCTTTCCAAAGTCTGCGCAGAAACATCCTGGCCAGCCGTCCTTGTTTACTACTGAATAGTGCCTGTGACACTCCCCATTATTCTGATTGCCCGTTCCTGGATCTATCCCTAAAAAGGCAAAGAAGAAATATTGGTGCGACAGACACCCTAGTCAGCTTAGACCCTGAGACACTCCACCGCCTTGATGAACCCTGTCAATGGTATACATTTCCAACCAATCGCGTCTTGAATAAGTCAAAGAAAGAGGCAAGAGCGGGGATGCGCTTTCCCAATCGAATGATGCATCACCCTGACTATTGACCCTTTTCACTTTCTCGGTTTCCCCCCTTGTTCGTTCTTTCCTTTGAGATCCTTATGTTTCCTACTACGTACAGGCAGAGTCCGCTCCCATTACAGTGCTGTATAAACCGCTAAATCACAGGCTTGACGAATCAACGGAGCAGGCTTCCCGAACGCTTTCTGTACGATATATTGGATTCCTTCCAATCGCCATCGAGAATCACCTTCTCAGCGCCTGATGTCGCCTCCATTTAACTCTGTCCATGAGAAACCCAGCGAGTCTGTCCAGCTGCCCCCGTGGTGGCTACTGAATCAAATTGCTTGAAACATTTCGTAGAAGACTGTTCTACTCGGTCATTGGTGCTTTGCATCATTTATTGATTCTGTACTCCGTACAGAGGTACCTTCGTACGATACATAGCAGCTCTGTAGTGGGTCGTGGCAGACACGAGGGAGCGGAGAAAAGGCCGCCAGAGAGACTTGTGTAGTGGATCCCGGAATCAACGATCTAAACTGAATGAACTCCCGCTGTCACTGTGCTTGAACACTCCCATCGCCATTTGCCTTGACAATGTCATGAGCCAAGAAGTCTCCACTCCTTGACTTCTCCACAAGACGTCTTTTGTCTCCCTCTTCTCTCTCGGTTGCTTTGCGTCTGGTTCGATTGTAAAGCACACCGGCGTCCCAGCAGAAGACGGACCTCGTTTTCCCTCTCCTTTTCCCCTACATGAACCGTGCTCTACGAGCATTGCTTTAACCAAATTTATCCTACATATGTCCTGACCCCGGCCCAACGTCAAGATCAAATCATAATTGACGCTGCTAAACAACCGAGAAGACGGGTCACTTATCCTTTGCAAGGGGAGCGCAGGCGGTCCACCACATCGGCCACCGTTCGCCGTCGAAACGAACCATTTCCGAACGCATCCTCGAAGTGAGGCAGGCTGCGTCCCAAGCAGCGACCGGTCTTGCATCTTGCATTTCCCTGTGCCGTCAAGCTGCCACTTCCTTCTCCGTGTTATTTGGACGCAGCGAGTGGCTTTGTCGACCTTCCTCTCCCTCGAGGTTCTACATCTCTCCTTTCCTTTTGAGGGTGGGAGGAAGAGGGTTTCGGTGAAAACAACATCATAAACGGTCACGACCTGCCACTGCATCCATACTTCCCACACTTCCCCGTATCAATAGTTTGTGAGTGTGGTGTAGGTTGGTCCTTGTTTGATCGCCCATAGCGGCCCACTTCTTGCTTCACGAACGGCACGGCATCGGTGGGCACAGTTGAAGGCTGACATACCCTGGTCACCTCCACCCTCGTTGATTTTGTCTTCCCCCTAGAAGGCAGAGGGTACGCCGGGTTGATCACTCTCATTTGAGGCGATATCCTTATTCAAAGGTCACATTGCTATGCTACTTTTCGCAGCTCGAGGCCTTTGATACGGAAGACACTCTCCTCTTTCGTGCTCCCTGTCTCGGTGGGCTATTCTACCTTTCTTTCGCTTCTTGACTCAATCTGCGACGCCTCAAGGAAGGCTTCCACCACTGAGATTCTATCACCACACGAGGCTTTTGCTCAGCTGGTTCTGTCCGGAACAAGCCCGTCATCACATTCTTTTCGAATCCACGCGCGCCCGTGGGCTTCTAGAGACTCGAGAAAGCAGCTCTTCAATAACACATTCGCGACGACGCGACAACAACGATATGGCCACCATGAAGTAAAATGATGCTTTTCAAAGACATTGTCACGCAGGCAGAGTAGGAGGTTATTGTCATTTGATCATTCTGGACATTCGTTTTTAAAAAGGGAAAGCATCCCTTTCGCTCGACGCTTTAAGACACCTTGACACTAGCAGTATCCGTCTTTTATACCTGTATCGATATGCTTCTTTAGTCCCAATTTCGGACCATTTCTCCCCAAGAGCCTTTTGTCCATCGTTGGTCTGTTTGGAAAACGGACACCCCAAAGGTCTTTTGACCTCTAGACTTGCCATCAAATTTTCCATAATCAACATCATTATTCGAGATGGTTGCTCCGATACCACCAGTCGCCTTACGCGACCACTGTTCGGTCCTTAACAAGAATACACTTTACGTCTATTCCCCAGATGCTCTTCAATCCATCTCTTTTGAGGAGGGAGCTGAATGGAAGCAGCTCCCAATGGGCGTCTCCGTCACGGGCGCACGATGCGTCCAAGCCGTGCCCAACGGAGATGACAGCCAGTCAGCCATGTATATCGTCGGAGGCTCGACAAACGCCACGATGACCAATTATTCCGGCCTCCAACGATATTCGTTTGCCGAGAACAAGTGGGAGACCATTTGGCCAGCCGTGCAGGTCACGCAAAATCGGCGGAATCACGGCGCTGCGTATCTCAACGATTCTTCATCTTTGCTAGTTTATGCAGGCTCTCAGAACGGTTATAGCGGCCCATCGTCTGAAACTTTTGTTATTTCCACGAACCCTCCGTACAGTGTCCAAGCCTTCAGTTCAGACGCGCCGCCGGCAGTGATTCCTATGGTCTTGCCTTGGAACTCTAGCCATGCAGTCATGGTCGGAGGCAGCACGTCAAATGCTGAGGTCTTCACTTTTGACCCTGGCAATGGCTGGAGCGACCTGGGTGTCAATCTACAGGAAGGACTGCCCGACTCCTCACAAGCACAGAGTACCGTCGTCCAGGGTGACGATGGCAGCCGCGTCCTGGAGACGTATGATTTGGCTGTGTCGCCGAACAGAGTTTCGCGGGTTGTGCTTATGGGTGCCAACGGCCAGAAAGCAACCGCTGGACAGTCCGTCGGCGATGCTACGTCCTCTTCCACTACTTCCTCACCAACGTCGTCGCCAGTGAAACGCGATTTAACCTTGGAAAACTGGCCGCCCTATAACGGAACGCTCGCGCCAACCACAACCCGTTCCGGCTTCGCTCTTTCCCAAGGGTCAAATGGTATCGTAGTAATTTCCGGCGGTGATGACCAAGATCCGTTATCCATTTTTAACCAGACGGGCAATGCTTGGGTCAATGCAACGGAGCTGTTTAACGGCGCGGCTGTGAAAACTCAGAACACCCTGAATCCTTCTAATCCCACCACTTCCTCGTCCACACCGACGGATAGCGCAGCGGCTCACGCAAGTTCTGGAACTGGTGCCGCTCAACCTAAATCCGGCCATTCTAAAAGCATGACCATTTTAGGCGCTGTTCTTGGTACGCTCTTTGGCCTGATTGCCATCTGTATCCTACTATTGTTTCTCATCCGCTGGAAAAGAAGCCGCAAGCAAACCTCAGGCGACCTTGGCCAAAAGGCTTCTTCTCGTAACGAGAAGAATCGCTTGAGTTTTGCCGATCGGGGTGCAAGCTTTATGAAAGAAGCGGGTTTTTCACCACCCCGGGGTCATAAGCCAGCAGAGTCAATGGACTCCCAAACTTCGCTCGCGATTATATCTGGATGGGCAGGAATGGGACATAAGCGAGGCTTGTTTTCAAAGGGAAGCAAAGGCTCTCTCCGCGGGAGTTGGTTGTTCACCAAGAAGAAGAGCCCGTTGAATCCAGATGCAGCTTCCGATCACAGCGCTGCAGAGAGAGGCATTGCTTTATCCCCCACAGGAGCTGCTGCGATGCCCGCGGCGCGGGCTCCGATGGCACGACCGCCACCGCCCAACGGTAATGAGAGATCACGAAACTCTGGATGGAGTAAATACTTTGCTGGTAATAGCGCGACAAACCTGGCTCACCTCATGCCCAGCGCTTCAGCTGTAGGACCGCGCCAGTCGACGTACACGCAAGATTCTCAGTCACATTATAGCGAGTCTCGTGCTCCGAGCACCATGCCGCACAGGTCGGCTGAGGTGCCACCGCTCGATTTGCGTCGTTATGGTTCTGATCAAACTTTGAGCCAAGTAACCAGCGGCAGCCCCGTCCTTGGTCACTCTTCAATGGACCTCTTTCGGGGCCGGGGTGTTGCGGTGAGCGAGGGTCTTACTGCACACATTTCGCGACGGGGTTCAACAGGGACAGCATCCGATGTCTCAGATGATGACCTCCACGCAAGTTCGCATAACGCATCTCCGGAAGAGATGGCTTGGACACCCGTATCTGGCCCTAGCTTTGACGTACGGCCACCCAGTAGTATTTACACAGACAGTGTCAACCGCAACTCTGCAGTTACTATCTTCCCTCGAGGCGTGGCCGCATCATCGTTTCCTTTTCCGCCGCAAGGTAATGGCTCGACGGGCGGCCTTTCTGTGCCAGGTGCGCGGAATAACTTTGAAGGAAATAGCAACTTCGTCGGTCATCCGTCGGAGTCGCAACACAATCAAGATTTCAGCTGGTTGAACCTCGGGGACGTGCGGAAGGTGTAGTTATGAACGATGCCTCTCTACTCGCAATCTCCATGGATAATCAGTTTATATTTTTGTCGTCTGATTAGCACGTGTTCATAACGATTCTGCAACATTTGCTGTGCATTTGAAGCGATTCTTTGTACTGTTATTTTGATTCAATTCGCTTCTATTGTGGAATTCATTGGTAGCAGAGCGCCACACACATGCAGAGCATATTCGGAGTTCCGTTTTGATGCTTAAAAAGTGCTTTGACTAGCATTTTTTGCCTCGTTGTTGTGCTTCTTATGTTTGAGCTTTCAATATCCCCCGGCTGCTTGCGCTCTTAATTGTAGCGATCTAAATATTGATTTTCGTGGTCCGGTTTTGACTCAATTTTAGCATTTCCATACTATTTTATCATGTTTCTTTCTCGATCATGTGTGCTTGCCTAATCTGCAAGGACAGATGAATCTGTATCTACGGAGTAGAATCTAGAGGGTAATCTATCTCTTTCCACCGATAATTGGCGACAGTGGATCCCATTTTCCTGGTGTTTACTTGCATCCTTGCTGAAGCGTTGAAGCTGGAAAGGTTTTTTCCGATTTTCGAAGAAGGGCTTTATGTAAACCAGCGTGCCATATATGCTCTTATCTTATTCCATAAATTCTCTCGATCCCGTCACTTTTTAGGAACGCAATAAACTGAGTATGTTTTAGGTTTCGAAGCCGGGCTGCTTGTGCCGGCTGGATTTTCAAGCATTTGCTTCTTCCTTGAACTTTATGCCATGACGATTGGGATAGAAATAATCAGTGGAGAAAGCGGGTTCGAGGGGCCTTACCTGAATACAGTTTGCTTCCGCTAGGCCTGTCATTTTGAGGCGGCTCTCTGACTTTGGGGTTTGTGCGTGCTCCGGCTACAGCTTTCATTCGGGATATAAAAGATCGCATACGGAAGGATAGATGAATAGGGATGGATTTATAACTTGCATTCAAAAGAAATGGATGCAAATGCTTTGAAGTCTAAATATCCCATATTTGAATGAATAGAATTGACTGCATTGATGAACATTGAGTGACAACAGAGGCAATATCTGTAAGAGGATGATAGATACTTTTGGAAAGATAAAAATGCATCCAGGATTGAACTGGTGAGCACTTTTCATTCAATGTAATGAGCAACGAATAGATGCTTAAAGCAAAAAAAAGGGGCAAATTTAACGCCTCGTCGGCGTCAAGGGGGTATTGAGTCCTTCGGCTTTTGTATCAAAGAGAAGAAGAAAACAGAGGAAAAGAAGATTATCCATTTGAAATTAGCTTTGTCAATCAGATCGTCCAAATTATGCTTCAAAGCTGCCGGTTTGTCATGACGCTTGATCGAAGAGCGATTCTTGGCGCTCTACAAGCGGCAAACCCGCAAAAGTTATCCTCAGTGACCGCGGTCATCAACAACCACAGATTTTTCTTAAATTGGACATCTTTTGTTGTCGCTCATCATTTTTAGGGGCGCAAGGTGTGGAGTTCGTTGATTTCAAAAGGGTTTGACGGCCTTGAGAGGACATCTCACGTTGGCCGTCCGAACAAGGGGCACTGGTTTGGCGACGCACTAGCGAGGTTTTTACCCTGTACCAAAAAGAGACACCACCTCATGAACATCACGAAACAGCCACAATTATCGTCGCCGGACACGAAAGAGCCCCGACGCGACTTCAAAATGGCGGATAAACTACTGTATGTCACTTTGCCATGTTCAAGATGGAAATATTCTAACTCTTGCCAGTAAAGAGAACCCTTTGCGGGCAGTCCAGGTCGAAGCCTTGGTAGGTTCACTTGTCAAACGCCTCGAATTTTTTCGGAGACTGCCTCGGAGTACCTTAGGCGCTAATCAGATTTTAGGTGGTTATGAAAATTATCAAACATTGCTCACAGACATTCCCAACTACCGCCACGGGATCCATCGTCGGTTTGGACGTTAACGGCACCCTCGAGATTACCAACTCTTTTCCCTTCCCCGTCGTTGACATTCCCACTCTCGACTCTCACCATGAATCTACTGCCGCTTCAAATTTTGCTGCGGCTGCGCCTCGTGCCAAGGCAAACACCGTTTACCAGAACGAGATGATTAAGATGCTGCGAGAAGTTAATGTCGATGCGAACAACGTTGGCTGGTACACGAGCGCCAACATGGGCAACTTCGTCAACCCTCATTTTATCGAGAACCAGTTCCACTACCAGAAAGACATCAACGAGCGAACCGTCGCGATCGTTCACGATGTCAGCCGCAGCTCTCAGGGAGGCCTCAGTCTTAGAGCATTCAGGCTCTCGCCCCAGTTCATGGCTGCTTACAAGGAGGGCAAATTCACTACTGAGAGGTACGGCGTCTTCTTTCTCTTTGGTTTGGGAAGCCATGCGCAAGTTTAGAATGCGTCGCTGACTTTCAAATTAGTCTCCAGAAGAGCAACATGAGATACCAGGATATCCTGATCGAACTTCCTTTGACGATTCACAACTCTCATCTTCTCACTTCCTTCCTCCACCAACTCCCGGAGAAGCCTCGCACCGGCGAGCTCGAATTCCCCTCGAACCTTGCCGCATTGTCGCAGGGACCAAATGTCCCTCAAGCGCCCTTGTACCCCAACTTCGACTCTCTTGATCTTGCTATCGACCCTTTTCTCGAAAAAAATTGTGACCTCCTCCTGGACAGCATCGAGAACCACCAAACCGAGAACAACAACTACCAATACTACCAGCGACAGCTTGCGAGAGAGCAGGCCAAGATCACCGCTTGGCAGCAGAAGAGAAAAGCGGAGAACGCTGCAAGGGCTGCGGCCAAGCAGCCCGCTCTGCCCGAGGACGAGTGGACGAGACTTTTCAAGTTGCCTCAAGAGCCTAGCCGCTTGGACGTGCTTCTCAACTCCCGCCAGGTCGAGCAGTATGCTAGACAAGTGGATGGTTTCACCGCCAGCGTAAGCGCCAAGATGTTTGCTGTCAAGGGAAATTTGTTGCCAGGAGACGTGCAATGATGAAACGACAACTACGATGATAGTCTTTGTCCTCTGAATCTGGGCTTTCTTTTCTGGTCCCGTCGGTTCCAAGTGACGGCTCTCTAGCCGAGGGTCCGGCGTTAGAATAGGATTCTTAATGTCATGTTCTTTTGTAAATCGTCCTGTTTTGTCACAGTATGGTAGATATCAAAATTGTGATTATAGAAAGATACTCTGTGCTCTTATGCAGACAAGAATTGTGACAATGGACTTCTCCTGAGGCAATAGCATAGGGCCCCATTCGTTACCCGGAGAAGATTTACTCCGCGCTAAAGGCGGCACGAAGACTGGAAGTTTAGCAGCGTTAAGCGGCGATGTGCCAAGGCTAGCGTCTCCGGCAGCTTGACTCTTGAATAGACCTTCATTTCATTGCAGGTCTGGGCAATTATTCATTAAAAGGCTAGAAATATGAGCTCTCGGTATAATTGACGGCTTAGAACCAACTGGGACGTGGCTGCCAACAAAGATTTGTTGGATTGGCATACCATATTGGGAACCTCCTTGAATTGCATATGTATCTTGCTTTCTTGCTCACTTCTTTGCTTTCTCTATCTGCTAATTAAACGGCCAAGCCTGGCGTCGATATTTCATGCTCGGATTTCAACCGATAAGAGATACGAAACGAGCTTTGTGATTGGGTCGCAATTGGGGCGGCGTCTAAGATTAATGGACGACCCTGAACTTCCTGCCGCTTTACGCACTTTGCAACCTGCGGCGCTCCAAGCACTTCGTCACCCCCACGCGCAGAGCTCGCAGATCTTAGCTTCGCAATTGGCCCCGGAATTGCGAGCGCTCAGCTCCAGTGATCCTTTCCAGCGTCAAGTGCAGGCTGAATTAGCGTCAGCTTCCACCATTCGAGGGCATAGCCAGCACCATATTCATCCTCGTCAGATCTTCGAATCAGCTCAGCCCCACCACTTCCATCCTTCTCAGGCGCTTCGTCAAGCCCACGCCCTGCCAAATCACACACATGGCGCCCGGCATTTCGGCATTTTTACAACAGACTCAAGCCCGGAGAATCAGCGAGCGAGTCCACAAAATGCCGTTGAGCGCACGCAACAAGAAGAGAGCTTGTTCCCGAGCCCGGAGAATACTGACAAAAGAAGCCAAGGTCATTTCGACAGCCTGAAAATAGTTCCAAACCCGCCAAACCTGGGAGTGTGGAGACAGAAGCTTTTTGATGTCGATGACACAATAACCTTAACTGAAGAAGAGTGCGTCCTATTTGTACTATTCCTGCTCTATTTTCCAAATGCTAACAAGGCGCGGTCAGTTTTCAAATCTATTTTCCTCATATCGACAATGTGTATTCCCACCGTTCAACACAACGATACAAACGGAAACCATTCGTTTCTCATTACTGGGATTGTCGTATGAAAGGCCGACCGCCAGGAACACCAAAGTCGGATGACCCTAATAAGAAGAAAAGGAAGCGCACGGCTCGCCCAAGGGATTTATGCGATGTCAAAATCAAGATTACAGAGTTCTTTCAAGATGCCTTGCCAATTCCCAATTTCAGTCAACCTCTCCCGTCTCACCAACTTGATGCGGACAACAGTGGTGATTTCTATGCATCAGATCATGCTGGAAATCAACAATCCCAAGTGCCTTTTGGGATGCTGTCACCCACTCCGCAAAGTAGACTTCCAAGCCAGTTACCGTTACGCGGAACAAGATACTACACGATTCAGAGGGTGAACGGTAATGGCGGCAACGGTAAAGGTGATGGAATAGCTGGCCCACATAAACATACACTGGAAGAAAGCGATCGTATCAAGAAGAATAGTGTCATGAGGCACATTCTCAAAGAAGAGCGAGAAATCAAAAAGGTTCAGGTGAGTACTTATGCAACGTTAAATCCCATACATAGCCCATTTGATGATGAGGTCGTAAGCGAGACATCTTCCCCCGTCTCACTATTTGACTCGCTCTCTGTTCCAGGGCAGCTTCTATTCATTACAAAAGCTTTCTCTTCAATACACAATTGTGATCATTGGGGATGCCACAAACGGTGGAGATAAAATCTCTGTTCGATCTCTACTCCAATGCTGTGACAGACTTTGCCTATGATCATTTTGCCCTTCGTCCGCGGATTCCGATTATCCGCAAACCCCTCGTTCGTTACGACATTTAGTCATCACTCCTCCCCCAAGTCCATTCCAAACCCTCTTAAAGCGATACAAACTCCGAGCCTCGTGGAGCTTTCATATCGCACATTGGCAACTATGGCTGACAAGAAGGACTCGGAACAGAAAACTTACCATAAGAAAGCTACTGGTGATGCACTTAATACAGTCAAGAAACGCTCCAAGGAGCATGATCTCAAACTATTTGGCGGTTGCTTTTGGTGAGTTATCCTCAGCCATTCACTAGACCCTGACGTCATACCTTATCACATCTTATCAGATTACTGACCCCACAAATTCGCATTATGTAGTCCCTTTGTGCAACGAGTCTGGATATCTCTGGAATTGAAGGGTATCCAATACCAGTATATCGAAGTGGATCCATATAAAAAACCGCAGTCATTACTGGAAGTCAATCCACGTGGCTTGGTGCCGGCACTCCGCCATGGCGATTGGGGTTGCTATGAGAGTACAGTTCTGATGGAATATGTGAGTAATCCTTAAATAATTCAAAAGGGGGCATCCATTACTTACGCCTTCTGTCAGCTTGAGGATCTCAGCACAGATCATGCGCTTCTTCCGCCTAATGATCCTCAGCGTAGAGCCTATTCCCGTCTATGGTCGGATCACGTAGGTTTTTGCAGGTTCACACCTTTTCAAGTAGCCGTTCCTAATTCTTCTTCCAGATCAATCGGCATATCATTCCCGGGTTCTATCGCGTGCTGCAGGCTCAGGAGATGGAGAAACAGATTGAGCATGCGGGGAACTTAAAGACAGAGATCTCAAAGCTCGTCGAGGCATCTGACCCGGAAGGACCTTTTTTCCTCGGTCCTGCGATATCTTTCGTTGATGTACAATTCGCACCTTGGATTCTACGGCTACGACTAGTCCTCAAGCCTTACCGCGGTTGGCCAGATCCCGAAGAGGGTAGCCGCTGGAGCAAGTGGGTTAAAGCCATTGAAGCTCACGAGGCGGTCAAGGCCACCACAAGTACTGATCAGTTATATATCGACAGTTACGAGCGTTATGCGGGTAAGTTACTGGATGCTATATTCAACAATTTGCATTGATGAATTCCCCCAATGTGTCTTTACTATACTTATATTATTTACTCAGAAAATCGGCCAAACACATCCCAAGTCGCCAATGCTATCAACGCCGGAGGCGGATTACCCTGATCCTGGGGGCTTGTTTCTCATAAGTGTTTAGCCTGCATTCTGTAACGGTGTACCGATAGCCATTTCGACGAATATAACCTCCGGACATCATATCTTTTAGGGCTTTTAAACGTGTCATCATAGTGAAACATTTTGTTGCAATCGCAATTTGGCAAATATTCGGTTTTTTAAAAATTTATTTATTTATTTATATTTCGCAATGCTCCGTTTTATGTTTTATTTGTATGCACAGACGCCTGAATTATGATACTGAATCAAGGGCCTTTTCTTGGGGCAAGAGAAGCACCCGCTTGGCGGGTTGCTTGCGGTTCGCCCAAATTGGAGCTCATGATCCTAAACAGCCTGTCGCTCGTCGGATTCTTTCTCTGCAAGTCTCCCAAATTCATCACATATCCCTTCCATCCGCTTACTGTACTCTCTTCACAAAAACTTCAAGTAAGATATTATATATGACATATACATACCCCACAACATGAACCCCTTTACCACAGGATTTCAACTATTATGATAACTCACAATCATCCCTAAATATAAACAATCTATAAAATAATTTAAGCTAACAGGGCAACCTCACACACAAAATCGAAAATGGATATGGACCCAAATATTGATACAATTCGATCTATAAGTCCAAACATATTTAAATTGGGTTAAGACAAAGGTTACCTAAATATGATACATAGAAAACCCGGCTTAGAAAAGAGTAGTAAATTTGATCAAATCCAAAAAGAATAAATCTCGGCCACTATCATTATCATAGCCAGTCGCTCTCTTCATACGCGCTCGACGAGTGGGGTTTGTACCACGGTCTGTCATGATTGTTGTTGATTGTCCCCATCTGCCACGGAAATTTCGATTCTTGTGAACATACCGGAGTAATTGCGGTCTGATAGGTGCCATACCAAAAATGGAATCTAGTAAACAAGTCGCCGGGGAATGAGTGGTTATTTCGGACTCGCGAAGCATCGAATGGATCCACGCTGGGATTCACTACGGAGTGATCACCGATCTCATCTGATCTGATCCAAATCAAGGCACACACACAATGGAAACAACTAGGGCGGACCATGGACAAGCTAACATTGGAAAGTTGGTACGAGTAGGCCAGGGACCATCAGACTTGTCCAGCATCGTCTGATTGCCGGGTTTAAGGCCACTACTGTTCCGCGGGTATTGCTCGGACCAGCCGGCTCGGTTGGATCCAATCTCCTCTCCTCACCTACTCTCGTACGGTTCGCCGCATTGTCAGGTCAAATCATCAACGCTGAGGTTTTCCCCACTGTCATGGGCATAAACCTTGTGCTCATATAATCCCAGAATGCCGTGCATGCTTAGCCACTTTCTTTTGACAGTAGCTACTTTACTGAATTCCGTTATTGAAAGTGGTATAAATTAAATATGACGTCACTAAATATTGAGAAAAAAGGAATACATTGCGATTTACGTTTCGGAAACACATTAGCCTGTTATCTATTGGTTGACTGGGTTCTAAAGCTCCCAGGGTATTCTACGATGGGCCGACATCGAGATCTTCGATGGATGGAAATGGCTGGTAAGTTGCGAGACCGCTGTGATTCGATGTGATGGACCGCGCAATCAATGAAAGTTAGCTCTCAAGTTAGCGGTCGCACAAGCCAGCCAGTGCGGTGGGAGTACCTGAACCCCGATGGAAAAGAGTAAAAGCCCCCGATCACGATCATAGGGAATTTTTCACCACATGCGAGTGGGTCTACATCTACGGAGTACGTGAATGGCCCAAAGAGCAAAGTTAGCTAAGATACTACTGTAGTCATCACAGCCGGCCTCTTGGACAATCAATCATTCAGATAATGAGCTGAGCAGCAATACAACTTGACGACCCATCATCAAGAAAGCAAAACCCGGTCGAAGTATGACAAAGCAGGGCGCCTTTCCCGCCTTCACTCGATCCCTGGCTCTGCTTATCCGCTCCGAGCGAGGGGACCCTGCCTGTTCGGCGCTAATATCCTAGATAACCGTTCGGAGAGGCTGCAGTTTTATCCTTGCATCTCGGATGTTAAAAGTCATGATAAATTATTTCAAAGCGTAGTAGAATTCTGGGATGTTGCAGGTTGTTTACGATCTATTGAAGTATGAAACAGCGATAAGTGCAAGCAAGAAGAAAGCACATGGCGGTGTCAATAATTGTTATGGACAACAACATTTCCCGAGGCTTCAAGATCGCCATCACCTAGCGTAATCAAGTACACCGTATAAAAAACCAAAAAGACAGGCGTGGGACTGAGTCGATGGTCTGTGACAGCGTGCAGGCACGAGTTCCAATGTTGTCAGATGCAACGCTGCCTGCCTCAACCTTGGAATAATCCCTTGTTGAGCCACGGGTGTTAGCTGCCTTTCATAGAGCAACGGGTATCGGGAGAAGCGGAACCGCGGCCTAGAAGTTTGACCGCTCCCCGGCAGAGTCAGAATGGCTAGATTGTTGAATGGTTGATTGTTCGGACAACGTGCAACATGCGAAACTATTGTCAGCCCCCACGATATCAGGTGCATTATTGACTCGAGTTATTTTACAACCCATGCAAGGCTGTATATGCAACGTCGACTAAGGCAACCCGTTTTCGCTTGAATGATGCATGACTCGACCTTATGGGAACCCTGTGCCAGACCACGAGTCAAGTGCCCAAAGCAGCGAGTTTGGGGGCTGCATGCGATAGCGGGCGGCAGGCACTCACGAAGTTGATCCCGGAGCAGAAGGCTTACAACCCATGCGTGGAACTGCATACATTGCCTGAGTGGAATTGGCTCCGCTGGCGACTCCGCGTCTCCGAGCAGCCAACGACAACCCAAGGGCGGGTAATTCGCGTGCAAATTTCCAAGGACGAAAGGGCCCTGCATACCAGAAACATCTCAGGGGACGCCTTGGAACTGAGGAGGCTCTCACAGGGTGAGACTGAGACGACATCATCGTCACCAAGTGCATAGTCCTCATCGACGATCCACTCAACACGGATTCAAAGAACACGCAGAGTTTGACCCTGATTTTTTTGGATCAGGGTCCGTCTCTCGTGTGCTGAGCCCTGTGGAGACGCGCTCCCGCAACAAAACAAAACTTTTACGGCTCCTTTAGGAGCTTTTGTCGACGGCACAGAAATCGTTCACTCGTTCGCAAGTTTCGGTGGGTAGACGGGGTGGGTAGGTGCGATGATGCCGCTGGAGAACGATGGATGGCATAGCAATGACGTCTACAGGTTGGGGGAGTAATCGGGAGCTCAGCCCAAGATCGGACTTTTCTGGGATTCCCCCAATGTCAGGGTCCCGCACTGGGCCAAGGAAGTGTTACGGAAGAGTAACTTACCGACCCATGTCTGAACGCTGGCTGCAGCTCGTTTTGGGTTCGCCGTTTAAAGTGGAGAATGGGGCCAGGGACTCCACAGACCCCTCCTTGGCCATGAGGCTCTCGCACAACAATCCCACGCGGATTATTCCTAACCGCACCACTCTCTCACACGGCACACCTTTCTCTCTTCCTGTGGGACGGAAATATTGGCCGGCCTAGCCGAAGCTAGCGTTGCGATTTTCGGCAGCGCAGGGGCTCTCTTGCCGCGTAAATAATTGGTTTTTAGCAACAGCAACGCCAGACAAGTACTGCTTACTGGTGGATGCTATTGCTTATTATTATTGACTGGTATTAGAACAGACTCAGCTAGCTATGCACCTAAGCTCATCATCATTATCACGTTGCAGCCTCAACTGAGTTTATGCCCCTCCCTGTTATGGCCCTATCACGCATGTGTCATGCTAAAGGTGCGAATTATCGATTTCTCTATCTTCTTTGGCGGACGGAGAGAAAAAAGGTTTGAAAGAGGGGTCAAAGCTTCTAAAGCAATGGTTTTACGAAAGCACGGATAGACGTAGTAGGCTTTTTATCATTTCCAATCCCATTCGTCAGGACCATTTTCCGACATTTGAGTTGCGACCGAGGGCTCTTGGACCCTTGGGCCATGACCAAGAGAGATTGTGTGTAAAGAAAGCGAAAGGCAAATGGACCCTCAAAAGCGACGGGTACCAAGGTTGGGTGCCTCTTCGGCGATTTCGGTCATGTTGACCCCTCGGTAAGAGACTTTCCCCTACAATTGCAGGTTTCCTCTTTGACCTTTAGGCAAAGTCACTTCCAGGACCTATCCTGGTTGTTGGCGTTTCTTAGGATCCGGACCGGTTGTTCGGTTGTGGCACGGGCTACCGGAGTACGCAGGCCTTACCTACCTAGCAGTTGTGGTTCAGATGGTCCAACTGGGTGTTTTGTTACGCGTGTGAGAGCACTCTATGTAATACCGTAGCGTGCTAATGGTGTAGAGTACGGAGTACATGCAGCACAAAGCAAATCCAGGGTCTGTGGCTGGATGAGCGAATTTAGTCCTTCAGGCATTATCATGGCCCGCCCAGCCGACTATGGATCTGCTCCTCAGCTGCCAATAAGGCGACCCACGGCGGAGACGCGCCAAGCTCTACGATCGCGAATCGAGCAAGCAGTGAAAGGAAGTTTTTCTTTTCAGGGTCCTCTCTGACAAATTGCTCTCCTGCTCTCTGCTTACACATGAAACAGTTCTTCTTTTCAATGAGAAAACCCCCCCCCTTTCTCAGCGAACTCATCCCGATGGCTTACTCTGTGTTTCCATTTAAAACGCACCGCAGATGCCATGAATAATCACCGTAACTTTTGCATCAGGAAAAGGCGGCCGCGTGCTTTCATTGAAAGAGGGGATCGGCCGGGGAACGGATAACCGGGGACCGTTCGGTCGATCCTGGACAACGTGCGCCGAGAGGGAGAAGATGCAGAAGGGAGGGGGTGGGAAAGGAGTTAAGGCGTTAGGTTGTAGGAAACGGGTTGAGGCAACGAGGCCAAAGGCGCCCAGCGGGGAGGGGCAGATACTCATGGGCTTTCTGCATCCAATCAGGGGAGCGTGATGCGACCGATGGCGCCGACTTTACCGGCCTCTACCAACATGCATCTCGGATGGCGCTCTAAAACACACGCGACTGATGGGACGGACTTAGATGCAATGCAAAAATTGTGTGTCCTCACGGCACAGGCCCCGTCTCTCGCACAACTTTTGCGCAGGGTGGGAAAGCCAATTATCCATTTCGCATCCCTCGACCGGATGAGGTAAATGCTGGGAAGCGAGGGAGGGGCATTGGCTGCTGCACTTTGTCCCTTTGCGGTCAAGCTTCGGAAAACGGGGCGTTATGGAGTACATACAGGACAATTTCCAACCCTTGTTCCTGTCAGGTACTGGTACTGAAAATCTTGCTCGTCTGTCTTCCAATCTGATGTGAGATTCCAAGTATAGGATACATTACGACAACCACTAGTGGGGTCCGTTGCTGGGCGCATGTACCAAAGCAGCTATAACAAGTATGCGATCTGCCCGCATCATAGGGGTACTCGTAGTGCATCTCTCGCCTCGTTACCCTCTCTTTCCCGTTTTGGGGATACCCAATAATGAGGAGCCCAAAAAAGGTCTCCCGATGAAATTATTCATCGGTCAGGGACTTGGCTGAGGTGGGACTAGGGGACCACCCTTCACACCCTGCCTAAGTCGATCGTAGGGTTCGAATTTTCCCTCCTCTCGACCTACTCGCACGTAGTCCGTCGTGACTCCACTGTATCAGCCCTCTAGAAGGGCCCAAATTGGTGGAAAAAAAATTTTAAGAGAACATGAGAGGATGGAACAAGTACCCGCATCCGTGTTTGAAGGGCGCTTGTGTGCCTTGTATTCCTTTCTTCCCTTTTCTTTTTTTCTTCTTGCAACCCCTGCCAGAATGTTACTTTATTGCTAATGTTTCCCCTTGGATCGCCAATAGTTGGCTTGTTAGGAGAGTACTCCGTTAAATGGCACGAATCAATGGACGGATCCCTACCAGGGCCATGGTCCCAAAATTTTGCATTGGGTGATCCCTGACCCTTGGCGCACGGCTACGGAAACCCTTGCCGTGCCAATCTCACCTGCTTTTTATCCCAGTGAATTGAAGGTCGCCCCTACGGCCATGTCTAAACCGTTCGAACGACCGAGAAAAGGCAAGAGAAAAAAGCCACCTTTGACAGCGAACCGGCCTTAGCTTTTGCTGGCCCATCTGCCGAACACCAACATCTCACTGGTATATGCACCACTTTCCCTCTTTCGCACCCACACCCACATCCACCCACTTGTCCTTACACGCGCCTTCCCAACCGGCCGGACAAACTAACTAGACCATCCTGGCCTTTGCGTTCTTTCTGCTGTGTCATCTCTCCACCAAACCACTGAGGGTCCCTCCATCATTGCACCGTCATCTCTACATCTTTTCCCACCCCTTCAATCTTCCCGCCATTCCGTCGCGTGGACTAGCAGCATCTTGCCAACTCTTTTTCTTCATCCCACACTCGCTCGTCCTTTACTTCTCTCCCTTCTCTTCCGTCCTCTTCGTACTTTCCCTTCACCATTGCCCCTTCACCCATTGGCGTCCACTCGCATCACATTCGCTCGCTCTTCTTCAACCATTGACAACCTGGGTTCGTTCAACGCAACCGGCATCGGTGACCCTAATCTTCTATCAACCTCTGCACCGCCAATACAATCACTACAACTTGCCCTCATCTTGATTCTACCCTTTTTGCCAATTACGGTGATTTCTTGGGGTTGGTTGAGCTGGATATCAGTAGCGACAGAATCTCCTGGAGTTAATTCATTGGAGAAATTATTGATATACTCTTACTTCTGCTTCCTGTCAAAAATAGACCAATTATCTTGGACGGCATGAACGGGACCAACGCATCTGGTCGAATGGTCTCGTTGCTCAACGAGGAGCCCTCTCGACCCTCAGTGCACTCGCGCAGTACCAGCAGCATTTCACACTCATCGTTTCGGGATTCAATTTCCCCTCGCCTTTGGGATCGTTATTCACCTTATGCTTCACCTGAAACTCCTGTGCTAGAGCGTCTTGGCTCGACTTCTTCTCTTGAATCTCCTCCGCCGTTGACCCCCATCTACGCAACTGCACCGCAACCCTTCGCTCTGACAATGGAAGCTGCCTCACATCCGGCTCTCGCGTCCGCAGGGCCTCCTCCGTACGCCGTGTCAGCAGCGCGCGACCCTCATATTTACGCTAGCGGTGCAGACGATTTAGCTGCTACGGCTCCCACTGCTCCGCCTTTCTCCCGCACTTCTTCGCTCGTCGAGCCTACCTCCCCGCTCACGCCTGGCACGGCTATTCCGGCGAAGAAAAATAGCTACCCGTGCCCCTACAAGAAGAGCCTCGGGTGCTTGGATACCTTTACAACGTCGGGCCATGCCGCCCGCCACGGCAAGAAGCATACGGGAGAGAAGAACGTGCTCTGCCCCATTTGCGGCAAGGCTTTCACCCGCAAGGACAATATGAAACAACATCAGCGAACCCACGAGACTGGACGGGCAGCCGCAGCCGCAGCGGCTGCAGCCAACGCCGTGGCCGCGTCCGTCAATCCCAACCTTGCGGTTTCTGAGGAGCCACAAGCCAAGAAGGCAAAGACTAGCACCACACGACGAGATTCACGACGGCCCCGGCCTGCTTCGATTCACACATCTTTGCCCATGCACACTCGGCCTGACGAATTAAGTCCCCAGTCTGCGTCTGTTACTCAGCAACCATGGAGCGCCCATGATGATACCCGCGCCCCGTCCCAATATCAACAATGGCCGGCTCCTCAGAGCCCATATTCGGCGACGGAAACTCACCGCTTCTCGTATGATGGCGGTGCGGCCTCGCCTGAGTACGGTGGTGATCCAAGCGCCCCCAAGGGTCTTCATGCTCTGGCGCTCGTTGCCAGTGGGATTAACTTTGACACGGGCGTGATGCGCAATCCTTTGCGCGTCTAATCACTTCTACCTCCCCATCGACTTTCCTACACGTCTTACCAGACCTCGTCCCATCCTTTTCGACTCTGAAAGTATAACCAACGATCCCCTCACGATTGTTAATAGTCATTGGTTCAGTTGCACATAATCATTTGTATCTCAGTTGACCCGATACCATGGGTGTTTCTTCCCGCTATGACGGGATGGGAAACGAAAGGCGCTTATCGGAGTCTTTTTCATTTCATTTCCCCCCCCCCCCCCTTTTTTTTTCAACTGACCTGTGTTCTTTCTTCTCCTCTTACTCGTTACTGTTTTAAACCCTTTTATTATTATTATTCCCCACCAAAGAATGGTTATTATTAACTTTTTTATTCCCCTCTTCATTTCATCATCCCGTACCACGACAAATACCAATGTTTTTTATTACCCAAAAGTTTTCGTCGTACGGGACCCAGCAACAATACATTATGTGGAATCAAACCGATTTTCGGTCTGATGGAGTTTACTCGGTACACGGTCTGGGAATTTTCTTCCCCTTATTTTCGCTCAATCTTCAATTCGCTTCTGATTCTTTTGAAATGATTACCCCCGTTATCCTCACGCTGTTGATGTCACTACTCTTTGATTTTCATTCTTATTTTGGTTTTTCTTTTTACATGTCCTTGCTCATTTCTCATCCTTTTTATCGTATGAGAATTTGCAAACTGAACGTCCATTTATTTTTTTGAGTAACTTTTTTTTTATTTGGATATGATAGGTCAGGATAGGCTAAGGAAAGATTCCCCCTTTTGAAACAATTTTTTCTTGTCTTTTTTTTATAAATTGAATTTGATTCAGATCGATTTGTTTTTTCTTAATTCTCTTATTTCTTTTTTCACGTCTTAGTGATCACATTTTGATTGCCTGTCGGCAGTCATGCGTAATGGTCATGACTGTACATGATTGGGAAATGTCTTATTCGAAAACCTTCTTGGCAAATACCCCCTCCTCTCTTCTCTTCTTTTCTCCATGTTCTGCTATTGTGTCATGGTCTTTTAAATAGAGGCGGAGGAACAGGGGGAAAGGACTTATACATATACACTCATACCTTGGTATTGACCTAGGTATTCTCGTCTTGAATTTTGATTAAAAATGTTAATAATATTCTCAAATGCTCTTTCTTTGACAGTATCATCCGTGACATGTATGTGCTGTGGGTTTTTACGAGATATGGCTTCCTCTCACACTGTTCGTGGCTTCCGCTACTTCTGTGAAAGCTTCTTGTGTGGAGTGGGGGGAGGGGGCGCTCGATATGTACGATCTTTAATATTTCTCAGTGTCGCATCCAAGAAAAGGATTCTTTGCACTTTTGCTTGATTTGAGCTGCGAAAAGGCCCGTTTCCTCCTTCATTTCATGCTATTTAATGCTGATTACTGTGTTGCATGTGTGTTTTTCTAATACAATCGTAAGCCGGGAGAGTTACTCAAGTACAATGTACTCCTCCTCTTATTCGCATCAACGCTGGGGACCCCATATAGAGAGATGAATAGGAAAGGATGAGGGCAGAAAGATGGTGCAAGACAAGCAGCAATAGTGGTTTTTGACTTGCGTTGTGCACATCTATAGCTCCTTTCGTTCTGCCTTTCGTTTGTCTGCCTCCTTGTTCTTGAAGGGAAACCCACTCGTCCGCTTGTCTGCTCCAGTCTTTCTGCTGATTCGACCATTGCTACTTGCAAACAGCACACACCAGAGCGCAATAGCTGCGAAAAGGGCATACACGACGGTGCTCAACGCATACGAAGCTTGTCCGTCGGCAGTCCAGCGGGTATAGCCGTAAAATGCGGCAGCGGCGTGGTAGAAGCCCGTAATTGTAAGGGTGGGTAGCGCGTAGGGCGCCTTGGGATCTTCAGGATTCGTACTTGTTCCTGCTGTGGCAGCTTTAGAGCACAAAAGAAGAAGGGGTTCGTTGATTAGCTTTACGTTGCGTAGGAAAAAAATTTTGTTGCATGAAGGAACACGGAGAGAACGTTTTAAAACGCAAAGTGCAATCGTGGGATAGGGTATAGATGGGGCAAGGTAGGATAAATGGGAGGCATTGGAGCGAATGTGTTCTGCCCAGCAAGATTGGAGTAGAGCGGTAGCAGAAAGAAAAAAAAAAAGGAGAAAATCGTGAAGGGGGCTTACTCTCTGAGAAACTGGACGTCAATGGCACTGAGCCCGTTAAGAGGATCGTCAGCACGCCGACAGTCAGGAGGGCCATGCCGAGAGCGCGACAAAAGTATGCTTCAAGAACTGAAATTCCATATCTTCTGTTAGCAACCTCATTTTGATATCATAATGGGATGTCGATGTGGAATTTTCTTCTTCGAAGAATCTTACCCGTCGGCTCGCGGACCTCGGTAGACAGCATAGTGACGATCAACGTCGGCGACACGAGCAATGGCGTGGCCTGGAGACCCAGCCATGCTGCAGTGCCGTAGGTGTAGTAGTAAAAAACCTGCCGAAAGAAATTCAGTGTCAGCTCTAGAGGAACATGCGAGTGCTGGTGATTCTGGGGGCAATTCAGCTAGCTTAGAGACGAAACGCCGACGTGCTGCGTAGCAACCGTCGGAGTAGGCACTTATAGTGGCTATATGAGTGGGTAGCTTACATCCATTTTGTGATGCGTGTGGGATTCGTTGATACACTAAGGAGTAGGGAAGGCAGGATAGAGAAAGAAGTTCGATGAGAATTGGAAGACAAAAGAAGATGAGCTTCGGGACTCTAGGAGGAAGCTTAGAAAGAAGATGGGTAGCTATGACGAAAAGGCGGTTAAATAAAGCGAGACCTTTCCGTAGCATTTACCTTTGATGCAGTTCCTGGCTAGAGGAATTCCAAGGCACACACGACCAGCCCAGTTGATCCGTGCTCTCAGACCCTGACGTAAATCCCGTCTACCGAGACGCGGGGGGAGAAGGGCGAGTCATGTTCGCCTGGTTTGCGTGGCGTACCGTACTACCGTCCTACTTCTCATATGGTGCACCCCACCAATCAATTTGATGCTTTCCAACGCAACTGACCTGCCAGTAGATCTTGTCTAAATGTACAAAACTTTAACATTGTAGTATATATGCATGGTATCAACTCCGTCATGAATATCTCATCAGCGCGGGCGGCGGCTAGTAATAACCACGCCAAAAATTTTCCATCTTCCCAAAATGCAACAAGCCAGGTAAGAGCATGTGGATATGCACATGCAATCAAACGACATTGTAACGTCCACTTGCAGGCGCTCTGGCTTCGCTGTCCATGGCAGCAGTCGTACCTTCCTTGAGCAATCTCATCAGCTCTCTCATAGCATTGGTGACCACCAGTTCCGTATCGCCTTCCACAAGAATATACAGCTTGGGGTTCTCCCCGGCTTGTGGCTCTTTGCCTGGCCCATAGAAGCTGCCCTTCGTGGTAATCGACGTGCCAGTGGCCTCGAGGATCTTCGCAACATTTGTGCGATTCGTGACGGCCCAACGGGCCTTCTCTGTAGAGCTGTTAGTAAGACTGTTCTGATCTCGGAATGGCAACTGTTGTCAGGGGAGGAGCACTCACGTGGGAAGTCATTAATCTCCAGAGTAGCGTGGAATGCACCAGCATCGGGGCCCTTGTTGTCGATTGGTACGCCAGTCCGCATCTGCCCAGTCTTGCTAAGACGCGAATGGATATCAGCGACGGCTTGACCGACACGATCGAGAGGGTTGTTCGAAGACCCTGCACGGGGGGCTGCTTCCGTCTTATGCACCGTGATCTTGTCCAAATCGATACCCTTCGGTACGCCAGTGGTAGTGGGAGCAGCAGCAGCCGGCGCAGCCGGCGCCTGTGCTGCTGCTGCAGACTTGACGACAAATTCTTCCTCTTTGGTTTCCTCTTTTTCTTCTTCCTCGCCTTCCTCGCCAGTTTTGTATGTCTTGCGCTCTCGATTGCGTGCAGCATCACGTTCCTGGTCGAGGCGCTCAAGACCTTTACCACCGAATCCAGAGCCACTAGCCTTCTCCTTTCCGGCCTTTACTTTCTCGATGAAGGAATCAACGAGGTTCTGAACCGGCGCTGGGACATCTTGACCACTCTGTTTCAGAGCTTTAGCGATATCTACAGAGTACCGCTCCTGTTCAGGCGTAATAAATGTGACAGCCGTTCCGGTGTTGCCGGCTCTACCCGTCCGACCTGCTCGATGGACATAATCTTCGAGATGGTTCGGTGCGTCATAATTAACCACCAGTTTAAGCTGCTTGACATCCAACCCACGCGCGGCGACCGATGTGGCAACCAATATGGGAACAACTCCAGCTTTGAAGTCCGAAATGGTAGAGTCACGATCGATCTGATCCTTACCACCATGAATTGACATGCACGGATACCCTTTGCGCATAAGATCTCGCAGCAAGCTATCGGCAGATTCCTGACGATCGACGAATATAAGGGTCCTGGCATCTTCATCTGCATCATAGAGCTCGCCGAGAAGTTCGAGCAAACGAATGAATTTTGTATCCTCAGCACGAACTTCAACCATTTGCGTAATCTCTGGTGCAACGACGCTGCGACCGCCGACGATAATCTCAACCGGTTTCGCTAACGTTTTGCGAGCCAAAGCTTCCATTTGACGAGGGAAAGTAGCTGAGAAGAGCACTGTCTGCTTGTCCGGTCGAATGTTTGCTAGAATCTTCATGACTTGGGGCTCAAACCCCATATCAAACATTCGGTCTGCTTCGTCAAGCACGACGTAGGTGACGCGTCGTAGATTTGTCACCCTTCCTGAGTTTGCTGCCAGCAAATCAATCATTCGACCAGGCGTGCAAACGATAATTTCGGCTCCCCGTTTGAGGTCCGCTATCTGATCCTTAATGGGTGCACCGCCGTATGCGCACACGGCTCGAAGGTTTAGCGCCTTGAGGAAAGGTCGGCAGTCCCGATGAATCTGAGTCGCTAACTCTCGCGTGGGAGTCATAACTAAAGCCACAGGTCCCTCGAGCGATTCCAATGGCCGTTGATCCTTGATATGTCTGAACATGGGCAGAAGAAAGGCAACAGTTTTTCCAGAACCAGTTTTCGCTACACCAATCACGTCTCTCCCTGACATGATAGCCGGCACCGCCTGGGATTGGATCGAGGTCGGTTTGTCGTAACCTAGCCTATGGATAACGTCCAATGACTGCACGCCAAGGCCAAACTGAGACCATTTCTGAACAGGCTTTGGCACATCGACTCCTCGCACTTTGATGCCATCTAGCTCAAGTCTCAAGTCTGCGACCTCCGCTTCGTTCAGCTCGGCAAGCTCAGAGGGCTCGCTGTAGAAGCTCTTCCGGAAAGATTCATAATCAACTTTGTCATGGTTGACAGTTGGAATGTCCTTCTTCTTCCTTGCTTGTTTGGCCATTGCTAAAATATCGTCTGGGTCGGCATCCACAGCACTGAGGTCAACGTCATCATCGCCAAACATTGCCTCTGGCTCTTGCAATTTACCCTTGGAAAGAGTTTTCGGTTTGGGACCTTTACGAGCTTCCCCAAGTTCAGACATGAAAGCATCGAGAGGATCAATTTCCTCCTCTTCCTCTTCAGCAGCGGGCTGCGCCTCAGCATCCGTCATGGTGACTTCACCATTAGTTTCCGCAAGCTCAGCTGCAGAACTGTCGCCCGACTGGTAAGCACGATTCTGATTTTGTAACCTCTCTTCGCGCTTTTCGGCAGCTGCACGGGCCGCTGCTGCGGCCTCCTCCTCGTTTCCAGCATCCTGCATACCAATGTCCTCGTCATCTTCGTCTTCAGCGTCCACGCCGTTAGCCATCACGGTATCTTCATTGTCCTCCTCACCTCCAGGAGGTGGGGTCGGAAGCTTTTCCAGCTTCTTGCGCGTAGATTCTTCCTCGCCAAAGTCCAGAGTCCGCTTTGGGGCAGCCTTTCCACCTTCAGGACCTAATTTTGTACCAAAACCGAACTTGCCAACGTTTCCGCGACCCTTTAGAGACAGGGATGTGCCGGTTTCTGGCGATTGGTCAGCCAATCTCAACATCTCCTCTGTAGAATATTTAATCAACTTACTAGGGGCGCCACCTGGAGCAGCATTAGTAGTTTCGTTAGCCTTAACACTGGAAGCTGCAGAGATCAAGTTTGTAGATGGCTTAGGAGGTTGAGGAAGGGCCACATCCTCTCCAAGCGCAGCTGCTCCCGACGATGATGCATTTGCCTTCTTGGCTATTGCTTTGGGGTCAAACTTTCCAGCGTAAGGGGCAGGCGCCGCGGAATCAATCGGGGTCGTGGGCGAGATAGGAGTCGCCGTGGTGGTGGGAGGTGCTGTCGCCTTTTTATCCATCTCCTCAAGGAGACTCCGAGCACCACCAGCAGCTTCTAACTCCTTTTGCTTTCGGTCTCGCTCGGCTGCCTGCTTTTTCTTCCATGCTTCCAATTTCGCCAACCGTTCGGCCTTCTTCTCCTCTTCTGTCGGCTTCGTAGGCGTCGGGGGACGGGATGACTGTAGAGCAAATGAATACATCTGAAGCTTGCTAGAAGGCAAAGGGGCTAAACATACATCTCTGTTCTTCACGCTTGATGTTAGACTCGGAGCCCTCTCTTTGCTATCCTCCCGTCTAGCCTTGCGTCTAGAGTCAGCAGAATCATCGCGGCGTCGCCGCGCTCTTTCACGGGAATCATCTCGCCTATCGCGATAGTCTCTTTCTCGGCTTCGATAACGGCGGTCCCTGCCTACATCTCGGTCCCGCGAGCGTCTCCTTTCGCGAGAACGATCTCGCCGACTGGGGCGATAACTATCCTCATCACGGCGGTCACGCCAGTCTAGGGAGCGATCTCTGCGGCGGGAATCACGGTCTCTATAACGTCGCTGTTGTGACATGAGGTTAGTGAAATTGTGTCTGTGTTGGGAAAGTCCAGAGGGACCAACATCAGGGCTTCTTGACCGGCTGCGGCGTCTGTAATGTTTCCCATCATCCCTTCGATCTCTTTCGTAACGGTCATCGCCCCGCTGGCTTCTCTTTCCTGCAGGCGAAGGTGAGCGAGAGTCCGCGCGGCGGGCCATGTTCCCGAACTGAATCGGTGAGTGAGCGTTACTTCAGTGATCCGGCGTCTGTCTCGCGGACTTCTTGGCCCACTTGAAGGCTGCTGTGAGTTTTAAGTTCAGAAGCTTCACTTCAAGTTACGAGCTATGCAGATCAAGACACGGTGCGAATTTCGAATGCGTTCCCGGTACATTCGCGCGGGCTCCTGACGGAAAAGCTCCCACGTTAGAATGTGATACTGAATGGCCAAACTGCGTCAACGCCTCGGACAACATTTGAGAGTTATTGGGGACGATAAAATGCCACCGTACTATTACATAAGCAGCACGGCTGTTCCTTTGAAAGCTGAAAAAGGCTTAGCTCCTAGAATTACGTTTGTGTGGGACTCCCTTGCTTGTGCTTGGACAATACCGCATTTGGAAAGGGCCGGACGTAAGGTCATCCGTTACTTCGGGGTACTGCGCAGTCCAAAATACGTGGGTGAAGCTTTAGGTAGCTGGATTTCTCTTGCCGACTGCTCGTACCCGCTGCAGGAACCACCACCATTACCAGGCTCACCAGCCTCCCCAGCTGCGCTCGCAAGATCAGTCTCCCCTTTTTTGACAAGCATACCGACAAGCTTCTTGCAATCTCTTTGCAATCTCTCGCGCTACAATTCTATTGTTCTCGAGAGCTTATTTTGCAAAGATGATCGGACCTACAGCACGCGTATGTGTGCGAGGCCTGAGGATTAACGTCACCAAAACAACTCGGATCGCGCAGCTGCTTCAGAATCCAAAGCGTGTCCAGGGCGTGTCAACCACCTTTTCTGGCCCACAAACCGCAAAATGGAGTCCTCTGAGCATTCGGCTCCAATCGCAAGCTATTCGATCTTTTGCTACAGCGACAGCAAAACCAAAGGCTTCGAAGAAAAAGACAACAACAAGCAAGAAGACCAAGAAAACAAAGGCCAAGCCGAAAGCGAAGAGTGGTCGTTCGAAGAAGGTATTGACCGAGGAACAAAAGCTTGAAGCACAGAAGAAGAAGGAAAGGGCGCAAATTCGCCAATTGAAAGCTACCGCGCTCGAAGGACCAAAGCCTCTCCCCGAGACCGCTTTCATGGTTTTGAATATTGAGATGAGCGAGGGCGGTAAAGGACTTCGTGCAAGCGAAGCTGGTGAGAGATATAGGTCTTTCTCACCAGAGGAGCGTGAGGTGAGTCCTGATAGTATTCCGAGAAAATCTGTGCTGAAATTCGACTGACGGAAAATACGAAGCGATATGACCGCATTGCCGAGAAGAACAAGGCAAATAACGAAGCCGCTCTCAAGAAATGGATTGAGTCTCACACACCTGAGGAGATCCAGACCGCCAACCGTGCTCGGAGAGTTCTTAGTCGGCGTCTAAAGAACAAAAAGATTCCAATTCTCAAGGATGATCGGCAGGTCAAACCTCCTCCCAACCATTACACGCTGTTTTTCAAGGAGAAGTACAACAGCACCGAGCTTCAAAGCTCTTCATTCACAGAGAGAGGGTTGGCTATTGCCAAGGCATGGAAGGAATTACCTCAGAGTGAAAAACAGGTAAATCTTCAGCACATCTCTTAAACATATGGTATACTAAAGGGAGTCTATCTACAGAAATACATCCAGCAGGCAGAAGCCGAGAAAGAAAAATATCAGAAGGAGTTCAAGGATGTCTACGGCCGCGAAGCCGGATCCAAGGCTCCCGCGCTTACTTAGAGATTGAATCTTTCACACCTGGTTCTTTAAAAGATTCCCGGCGATTAGCGGAATTTGGCAAATGCAACTTCCATGAATGGCAAGCGTTTACGCCATGAGCATTTTCCTGCCCTTCTCAATTCCCAATTTCCAGCGCTTTCTCCTCGGTGTTGAGCTCAGCTAATGCAGGATATCATCTTACTTGCCCCGTTAAGGACCTGTTTGCTTCTTTCTCGGGTTTGTGCCACCAGTTTTGGACGGTGCCAGATCGCAAACTCGAATGTAGAGCATCAAAGGATTTTATGTGGTCGTTTCGACGTCGTCTTTGAGTGTTCACCATTCCCTTCCAAACGCCCCACTCTGACGCCTGTATTATAGCTGCTGTTCAGTAATGCAAAGTTTAGAGTCAGTAAGACTTGATCTTCCGGATTGAACAAACAATTTTCCTCTAACCGCCTAGAAGAATTTGACACCCTGTTGGTCTTCAGACCCGAATACCTGGGCCCTGCCCCGCTTGACCAGAAGATTAAGCGATTTCTGAAACAGGTCTGGGTCCATGCCATGAAATTCTAAGTCATGTCAGCCGCGTCGTACATGAATCACAGCTGCAGAATACTGGTGCAATAGAGAATATGCCTACCTTGTGAAGTAGTCATCTCACCCTCCATGAGCTCGTAAAACGTAAGAACCGTATTCTTCTGACCTGTATCATCGACCTAAGCCGCGAGAGTTGCGTCATCAGTGTATGCTATCCTGTGGTCGACAAACAGTAAATAAACATACCCAGCCTGCAATAAGTTCTGCCCATTCTTCGGGTCTCCTCCAATAAATCCATGCCAAGCTCTTATCTTTCGTGGAGATCCACTCTGCTCGGCCACCACCACCGCCTGCATCCTTGTTTGCCATCCAGTCTAGGACCGTTTGGGCATCGGCGAGGCTTAGTCTTCTGTTCAAAGCGTCATTCCTGAATAAAGGCGTGTCTATCGCATCAACCAATGATAGTCTCCAAGTCCTATGATATTTGCAGTACGATTGAATCAGACCCGACCATGCTTGTAGCTGCGCTTGGCGTGTCGTGGTGTTTGGCTGGAGCGTATAAAACGGTGGGAAATTATATAACGGAGGGTATGCAAAAGATGGTTGGTTCCCGGATGGCAGTGCATTTGCTGGCTCGATTCTTGTTGGTTCACTCAACCCTGTAGGCGGCAGAGTATAGCTTGTTGCAGTCGTCGCAGGAGCAAGGGAAGGCGTCAGTGACGATGCCATGATTTATCAGCAATGAGGTTGGTCATATGATGTTGAACCTGGTCTATTTGGAGATGCCAAGGAAGTGTAATCGCCTGAGCTATGTGTGGGAGATAATCATGTCATTGAATTTGGCAAAATGTTCAATTCGTATCAACCTTTGTAAGAGTCGTGCTCCAGCTAGCAAGAGATGTTTGACGTCGGAGGTCCAGTGTGGACTCCGTTGGTGAAGCGGTGGTAGCAACCGCGGGAGATTCCGTTCAGCCCTACGGACTGGCAGGGGTCCATCAATGAGTTGATACAATAATACCCTAGGTGGTATATTGCATGCCGACTGCTGAAGCCATAACTTAGGTAGGTGTCTAGATATTTTTGCAGCGACGAAGATGTAATATATATAAAGAGACTTTTAAATCGATGCGGCTTTGAAATATTATTACTCGTCTCGCATTTCTTGCCGCGTAAAAACATTCGCGGAAATAAATATCAAACCATGTGTAAAATTTCCCACGTATTACTTTTTATGGTTTTTTTTTTTTGCTTTTAATTTTCAGTTTTCCTCTTCTATTGTTTTCTTCCCAGCAGCAAAAAAAAGAAAAAAAAAAAAAAAAAGGATTAATCGCATTCAAACATTACAGTTGGTATAACACCATGCGATGCTTTGCGACAGTTAAATGTCGCACCAACAAAAGCAAGCTTGGAATGCGTGATATTTGCTTCGATTGAATTAGCATTAATATTTGATTAATGGACAAATGTCAAACCAACGCCAGTTTTGCAAGATTCATGCTCTCATAAATCATTATTGATGCCAAATAGTCTACAATCGCTTTACCGGAGACTCATCATGTCACCAAAAATTATCTTTACAATCTCATCGAACAAAGTAAACGCAAGATGAGTGCTGAAAAATGTCAGTACCTTTCTTCGATGTTGCTTCCTGAGTCGCACTTACTTTAGTCTGTGATTATTTAATGTAGCAAATATTTTCCTACTTGCTGCTTGCGCATTCGTCCGACCCACAACGTTTCCCGCAAGATCGGGGACTAAACTTGCGAGCATGAGACTGGCTCCCAGTTTGCTTCTCGTCTTCTCTGCTGAAGAGCGAGCTTGATTTCCCTTGCGCATTTCCCCACCAGGCCACATGGTATCCTTGACCAGGTTTATATATCTGAGGATTGCCTCTTCTTGTAAAAGTGTCTGCACATTTTCTCGGACTTTCTTTTCGATAGTTCCCCCAAGCAACTGATGAAGCACAACAACCACAGCGCGGCCACGAAGCCAGTTGTTTCCTTTATTGAGCTCAAAAATCTCAAGAAAAATGTCGCATATAGGCTTGACAAATGGCACGATTTCTCGATTCTCAAAGGCGTTCATTTCCTTCTCGGCTTCTTCGGCGGCAACTGGATCCCCGGAAACTGCCGAACTTGTTTGACTAAGTTGTGTCGTTGCGGCGCTGACTAGATTTTGGCCCGCAAGTGACAGCTGATCTAGCACTGGTATGTTGCCAAGAAAGTCTTCCATGCCGTCTGCAACGGAATTGTAAATTCTGGTGACAATGTCACCCTTTTGAGCTTCTTGACCTTCACCATCGGTGGGAATGATCGCCTGCTGTGACAGGAAGGCCCGCAGATCCCTGCTGCTGCAAACATCTGGCAACTGCAGCAGTTCCTACATCAAATGAGCTTGGGTTCTTCCAGTAGTAAATGGTTGCACTTACTCTGAGATAATGCTGAAGAGAGAGCCGCCGCTTGTGGAGGAAGTCTCTCTGTAGCTTCATCACCACCCGCCGTCTCGGGAAGTCGAGTTGTCGAACAGAAGGGTACTTTGCCCGGAGCCTTTGGTGAAGGCTGTGAAACTCGCTATAGCGTCGTGCAATGGCCCAAGTAGCTGCTGGCATCTTTTCTCCAGCATCGCGATGAACTTCAATAACATCTTTACAAGTCAGTTTCAAATCTATTAAGTGGGGAGAATTGTGGATCATACAGAGAGCATATTCTTTCCCTTCGTCATCCGTACCAACTACCACTGATTTAATTTCCACGCCCGAGCGACCATATAGACTATTATCGCTTTCCTGAACAATGTACTGCTGCCTTTGAAGAGTTTTGCGCTGTATCTCGCGTTCCAAACTGGCCCTTGATTTCCGCAGAATTCGCAGCTCAGCATTATTGTTAGTAAGTTCAGCCTTGCGCAACAATGAATCAATGATTGAATCTTGAGATGTAAGCTTTTCAATGTCCGAGGAAAGTGCAGTGATAGCCTCTGTCAAGCCAAGATCTCCTGGCGCAGCTTGTTGGATCTCTTCCTCCAAAGATTTCTCATTATCAGACTCCTCAGGCTCCTCATACTCGTCTGACAGAAAATTGCCTTCCTCAGGAAAGAGATCATCCTCGGAGAAAACCCCGAATCGTGACGGTTCGCTCACAAGCCCTAAGGAGGATATGTTTGGTCTGTTCTTGTCTTTTCTCGGACCAGTAGGTGCTACGGTTACACTATCCAGGCTATCGTTATCTTGAAACAAAGGCGCATTAGCTGGCGGAGGATCAAATAAAGATCCGCGAGAATCTTCCAAGCTTGGACGCTGCTCCATAATGTCATTCAGTGCAGCCTCCATAGCTTCGACCACCTTTTCATTGGCACCAGCACCTGAATCTTTCGTTCCCGCTTCTCTTTCGAAGCTGCTTCTTGAACGAGCAAGAGGGTCATTGTCATAATCATCGTCAAATAGAGGCGAAGAAGCTGTACTTTCGAGTGAACGCCGCGGAGGAGCCAGCTCCTCCGACAGCCTTGCGATAGCTGT
This sequence comes from Xylona heveae TC161, assembly GCF_001619985.1. Classification (NCBI taxonomy): domain Eukaryota; kingdom Fungi; phylum Ascomycota; class Xylonomycetes; order Xylonales; family Xylonaceae; genus Xylona; species Xylona heveae. The sequence goes on along the minus strand of NW_017264193.1, from coordinate 1,602,512 downwards.
TAAATCTGTTGATGAGAGTGCCTGGCGTTGAAGCTCTGAGCCCTTGCTATTCATCCTGGGCGGGACATTGGCCAGTGCTGAATACTTGGCTCCCGACATCCGCGTTGAGGTTCGAGGTGGAGGACTGGGTAAACGCGCGGGGGTAGAAATCGCTAGAGGGGTTGAGGATTCGTCTGATGTCAGATATTTGTAGTAAAGATCTGACTTCCTGAAATTTGGAAAATGACGACGCTCCATGTCTTCAAGGACTGCTGTTTGCGCGCGAAGGACAGCCCCACGAGCATCCTGGTACTGAGAAAGAGTGGCACGGCGTCCAGCAGCAAGGAATTTTCGTACGACCTCTCTCGTATAGTCGGGGACCTTCAACTCCGGTCGGGATAAATATCCCTCATTAATGAGGGCCAGGTCACTTCTATCGGTATCAGACCAGCTCTGGGGGTTGTTCGAGGTATCAGAAGATTCCAAGAGATCGTCTTCTAAAGGGTTTCGGAGGCCGTCAACCACGACCCAGAATTGCACAAGGCTCATTAAGCGTTGCCGGTCCATGTATTCCATGAAATATGAGCACCCAGCCGCGTCGCGTAACACTTCCACAAGTGATGCGCTTTCCAGACGAGAAGTAGTGAGAGTCTTTCTCAGACCTGGCCGAGCTGCTGGCCCAGCTGATCCCGTTCCCGCAGACAGCTGGGTTACTTTTTGATCTAACAGTCTCTTCCCAGTCTCCAGACGCCTGATATAAACCAAGTCCTGACCCTCAACCAGGGATTCGCGCTTCAGCTGGCGGGAAATCTCACTTCTGAAGCGTCGCGCATCCGATAAATTGTGACACTGCCGGATAGCCCGAATAAATTTCTCAAACTTCCGTTCGTTATCGCGAGGCGCTAATCTAGGGAAGGCAGTAGCCATCTTGGATTTGGGTGTAGGAGAAGCATGCTCATCTAGCGCGGCGCGCAGCCTCCGCACCGTTTTCCGGTCCTGCAACATAGTCCGGCCCTAATTGTCTATTAGATGGACCTTAATTATAATAGTGGAAAAGGAACTTACGTATGCTTCCATCATTTGATTCCAAGTATCTGGCTCCGACAGCATTTGCATGATTGGAAGCAGCAGTGCGCACGCGACAATTTCCCTGATCAGTACGAATACAGAACGACTTCGAATCATTTCTTCTGGCATCACTTGTGGTAAGATTGTCTCGACGACTTTTCGCAAGTGTTGTTGTTGTGCCAGCTGCGTATTTGAAAACAAGAGAGTTGCTGCCGGGTGAAGATTGCCATTTCGATACCTGGCAGCTATTGCTAGATCAAGCTCTTCAGACTCTGTCACATTCCGATTGAGATATTTGCCTCGTACAGTACGCTCCGCTTCACAAAAATCCTTGAAATGCGCCGTTATAATCGGCACGAACCGCGAGATAGCGACCTCGACAAGATCTATGGAGAAGAGTCTATCCCTGATGTTTACCAAAGCAGCACATGTGGCGCGGTCCACTTCATTTATAAAAGAGGGATCCTTGCTGATACTCCCATACCAGGAGGTGACGAAGTCGCGCAGTACCAGATCCAATAGGCTGTCAATCCCATCGGATATCACAAAGGATGATGGATATAAGGGTTTTCGTTTGTACGCGGATCTGAGCTTCAACGCTGCCACTTCTGCCGCCCATAGTTTTGAAGTGACGAACGCGACATGGGTCGTCCTGTACCTCGAGATTTTCCGCGGATATGATATTCCTCTCGAGGTGAGCAGAATTATCGCGATAAATCCGCCGATTGCTAGAGCGAAGCCAGCGACGAAAGCATGCGGAGTCCAGCGAAGTGTTGGAGCCCAGTGAACCGTGTATCCCCAAGCAATGAAGGTGACGACACCAGCGATGATGCCATCTCGACGACTCAGGATCATTGTATTCGGCGTTTCGAAAAATTTCGGCACTGCATGACGACTTTGATCGGGATTGCTCGCCGCTGGAAGTCCTTGCGCTTGTAATGTTGCCGTCTCCAGGGAGATGAGACGAGTTCACCGCCAACCTGCCATTTTAAACACCTAGATGGACAAACGATAACAACATCATTATCTTAGTCGTCGATGGATTGTCGTTTCCCGGTCTAAAGCTTCCCGGTTCTCGCTTAGATTGTTTCCTTCCCGCGACGCTTTCCTTCGGCTCCGTCTGGAGACTCCGATGGGTAACAAAATCACTTTTTATTTCTCCTCCCCTCTATTTACAAATTGATAGATTGGCCACCTCAAACATCGCATGAAGTAGGATGGAGGAGGCACAGCACCAGACAAAGCGCCAAAAGCGCGAGATCTACCGCAGTAGCCATAAAACTGAGGATGGCAGTGCAGAGCTCCCCCGCAAGAAATTCTATCGCCAACGAGCTCATGCGAATCCTTTTTCTGATCACCTTCTAGTATAGTAGGTTGCCCGGTCCCGAAATAATCACCACATTTGATGCAGAAATCAATTGGCTCATGTATTTGTTGAACCTGCAGTCCCGAATCTCCAGCATCGATGGATTGGTCAGAATACTATCCTGCCTTTGTACAATCCCAGCAAGCATCCGCCGCTGCTCCATCCGAGGAGCTCAGCTCTGGAGTCACATCTACAACCAATTCCATGACGAAGAGAGTCGAAGTAGCAGACATTGGATGCGGGTTTGGGGGTCTGTTGGTGGCTCTGGCACCGCGCATGCCTGATACGTTATTAGTTGGTATGACACTGTTCGAGATGGATTTCAGCGGCGCGCAGACCGGAGCATGCTGACTCAACGGTTGCTTTTAGGTATGGAGATTCGTACACAGGTCACGCAGTTTGTCCAAGACAGAATCAAGGCTCTGCGAAACCAGAACCCCGAGAATGGCGAATACCAAAACATCGCTTGCCTGCGAGCGAACACGATGAAGTTCCTCCCAAACTTTTTCGACAAGTCCCAACTCTCCAAAATATTTTTATGCTTTCCCGACCCGCATTTCAAAGCGAGGAAGCACAAGGCGAGAATTGTATCTACCACATTGAATTCAGAGTACGCGTATGTCATGCGACCGGGCGGGATTGTATATACAATTACGGACGTCGAAGACCTCCACAATTGGATGGTCCGGCATTTTGAGGCCCACCCTTCTTTTGAAAGATTGTCAAAGGAAGAGGAGACCGCAGATGAATGCGTTCAAGTAATGCAGGATGAAACCGAAGAAGGGAAAAAGGTGACACGGAATAATGGCAATAAATACACGGCTTGTTTCCGTAGGCTTGAGGATCCGCCGTGGCCATAGCCTCCGAATTGAAAGGGATCAGCCAGAATCACAGCAATTATACAAAAGCGGTCCGTGGATCAACCGAGGTGAGGAAAGCTTTTGCAAGCAATAAAGCAGATGGGAACAACTTCATCTCGAATATTCTCCTCTCTGCCTCTTCGGGCTGCGAAATATGACCAAAAAATTTCATTCAAAAAAAAAAAAAATTCGCTTCGCTGCATGTCATGATATTGACCCAACTCATCCAAATCCAAAACTGATATATACCGCTCCCCCTTTTGAAAGAATTCGGTCAAACATGGAGACAATATCCAAAACAAAAGAGAACAATCAAAGCAACATGAACCAAAACCGGCGCATGTACCTTGGTTGCCGGCATTGCGGAGCGTGTTAGAAGCCCGGTAAAAGCCTCCAAGAACTCCGGTCCCCTGTCCCATCGCTGACTATCGCTACATGAATTAAGAGAACAAAGGAAGGAAAATCATCTAAACTCCAGAGCTCCAAAACACCCGTGGTCCTCGACATGAGTGAGCTCAAGCTGCTGGAACCTGCCACGCCAAACGGTTAGTTATGCGAGGAAAGCGGTTAGAGGATGATAACATACTTTTCACTCTTGGCGTGAAAATAGATTCCGCTCACAGTGCCTGCTACCTGATTAAAGCAAATGTAATAAAATCCTTCGAAACTTGCTCCTGAAATAGTCCGTACGCGATGGTCCGGAACGAGGAAATACTCTTTCCATCTCATGAAGATGTTCTCCTTTTGAGCAAAATTCTTGAAAGTGAAGTCGGAGCGTCTGGCTTGTTTTGCCAATGGTCGAAAGGCAGGAAATCTCTGCCAATGTTGCATATCGACCTTTTCATTCGAACCCCATTCCGGATGCTTGGTATGGAAAGTATACTTGGTGCCGATGATTTCGCCCTCAAAATAGGTGGTCAGTGTCGGATGGTCTTCGGTGAGGCCTATTCAAAGGCGTTAGATATTGCGTCTGTGTAACACGAAGTCCTGCAAGAGCCCGACCTTGTATGCGCAAGTAGCCGCAGAGAAAGGATTCATTCATATCGACATGCTTGATCTCTACCTGTACGTCATATCGTTGACGGTCGGATTGTTGAGAGCCGTGAAACTTGCTGCCGGGACGAAGAAAAGACGACGAGGTACTCGGAATGAGCTTCCCTAACAGTGAATACTTATATACCAGGATTAACGGGGCATGGCCAAGTACTATACCCTGACGTTGGAGAATTCGGAACTCATGGAAGGCGTTGAAGACGGCGCCCCGCCAGTTGTGCCATAGGACTCCAAACTATCATCGTCCTTGGCTTCTTGAGACGTGTCGGCACCAATAGAACTAGTTGAATCTCCCGTAGAGCCATCAATAGTGGGACCATCGTCCTCAGTTTCCATTTTATTATCCAAATAAACGCGCCGAATCCGAATTCCATTGCTCGGCGAAGGATGATCCGCCTGCGGTCTTGTGTCCTGCTGAGAAGCTGTACCAGACAGCCTCTCCGTGTCGTCATGTTCGTGATTTGACCGATCGGCGGAAGGTATCCGTCGTCGACCAGCCCACGCCTCCTCAGGTGGGCAGGTTGGATGCGGTGACCGTTGCATCTGGGTATCAGACACAGGCGCGGTATGCGCCAGAACCTCACTCGGAGTCGGCATGAGCGCAAATGAAATGTTCAGCACATGAAACTTGGTGCGCTAAAGGTACAATTCCTTGACCGGGGAAAAGCAAAGGTGTAGGTTGATCAGGTCGAAGAGCTCGACGCAATGGAATTTGTGGGCATATCGGATTGACGGGTTCTCCATGCCATACATCCAGTGCTGGTTGCGCTTATCGAATTAGCGGGGGTCCCTCATTGGGGAAGGTGTGCTCGCTTGGGCTCTCTCGCCACCTTTTCCCGGTTCCTCTCCGCCTCTCGCTCCCCTCCGAGGCCTCCAGGCCTCGTCTCTGAGGCGGTGGTCGAGACGCCCGGAGAACTCACTCCACCATTTGCCTGACACCTTTACGTTTTCATCTAGGCTCGAGACCGTCACCGTTGCCCGGACGTCGACTTTGTACTTCAAGTTGATTTTAGTAATTTATCTAGAGTCATCTAAATTATGTTATTGATACAGCATTTTATGGCCGTTCATCAATTACTGACGCTTGATGACTGATAGGGACTTTGATTTGTTGACGCACGGACTCTATGACATATAGATCCAACAGTTGCTGCTAATAGTATAGGAAAAAGGGAATTTGATAGAACCCTCCTTAGTCTGCTGTTCAAAATTATACCAAGTTCAATCTCAACGGTGTCATAAAGACTTCCATCGCAAAAGCATGAGAGATTCTAGGACCATTTTGGCTGTTTTTATTTCCACTCGCAATGACAATTCTGTGTTTTCAAGCTCCGATATACTTCGAATGAAATCCATGATTAACTTTTTAAATCCGCTCAGGACACTGTAAACCCACAAAGAATTTCAATTTATCAGAGGAAAAGGAATAAAAGAAAAGTTAAAATAAGAGGCAATTCCGTCAACTCCTGCCATCGATAAAAATTCCGTTCCAAGAGCTTAGATTGGCTTGATCTACAGAAAAAGTTGTCAGTGTCAATCGCGATAGTCGGATCAGTGATTCAAACCTTGAAGTGCAAAGAAATTAATGAAAACACCAGCGCTTTGAGATCCTGAACGAGGTAGTAAAAGACGCGCAGCCCTTCAGGGTCGGCCGATTCAGTCACATCGACAAGCGATCCGATTTTCGCGGTCTGCTTTCCTTAGCCCGAGTCCCCATTGTCGCTTTCAAATATCAAATATACCTCAAATGAAATATGCTCGTTTCCCATCCGAATCTCGAGCTCTTGTCGTCCGTCTTTGTTTTTCTGGGGCCATTTGGCATCGTCCTCCCTAAGTATAATCAGCAGGCTAGCTGGAGAAGAGCGTGGAGCATGGCTGCCATTACTTCATAATTTCACTCTCCTTGATGATGCGCTTTATTTCGGCAATCACCAGGGAACTGACACACACTGTCTGGGTTTTAGCGATATTCGATGTCATCCGTTACAGAGAGACTCACTCTCTTTGCGGATCAGGGAATCATTCCGGTAGTTCGAGTTGTTGGCATATCGCGCCGAGGCGCTGCGGCCGTCGCCGAGGGCGCGGAAGTCGAATTCTATGGCAATTGTCAGCCGTAGTCTCTTCAAATTAAATATTGTCATCCTCTATTTACCTAAAAATTCATGTCCAAACCGCCCAGAATGTCCAGCGCTGGAGACAAACAGTCAGCAACTGGCAGACCTGGGCAGAGATGTTTCCTTACTAGTAGCGAACGTAGAAGGGCTCGTTTGATGCGCTCATGATGAGGGACGAGGGTTTTGACAGACAGTCAACTCGTAGAGTGACCTGTACTATGATGTTTCGTGGTTTGATAGGCTTCGGTGGGGTGTTGCTACAAGGTACGAAGTTACGACGTAGAGAACATCACGACCAAGCTAATCCTCGCTAAACATGGCACGCACTTTGGGACAAGTGTGAACTTCCCGACTCCTGGTGGAGGATCGAGACGTTGTTGTCAGGTAGCTTCAGGTCGCCAGCTGTTGAGACTCTGTTCTCTAGAAGCCAATTTGTCTCCATTCTCGCTCTGCGGACTGTCTAAAGCCGCATACTGATTACTAGCACCGATCCCTTATTCCCCTCCCAGGAGGCAGCGGAGCTATCGGACCAACCAGCTACCATACTCCGCGCGTCCTAAGGGGTCCGCTGATTCGACGATCATATTCTGAAGGACCTATATCGTTATTGTTCATAACGCAGAGGATCGAATCCTCAAATTACCTTCCACTATGGCATCATTCCTGGACCATGCGTACAGCTTGGTGCACATGGATAATGCGGCCGATCAGCCCACTGTCCAAGAGTTGAAGACCCAATTGGAGAAAGGGAACGATGAAACGAAGCTGGATACGATGAAGCGGATTCTGACCATCATGCTTAACGGCGATCCCATGCCTCAACTCCTGATGCATATTATCAGATTCGTCATGCCTTCAAAGAGCAAGTCGTTGAAGAAGCTGCTATACTTCTATTACGAAATATGTCCGAAGTTGGATGCGACTGGGAAGTTGAAGCAGGAAATGATTTTGGTCTGGTATGATCTGATGCGTCCCTTCCCAACATGCTTCAGGGTTATACTAATCAATTATATCAACAGCAACGGCATCAGAAATGACCTTCAACATCCCAACGAATACATCAGGGGTAACACCCTCCGTTTCCTTTCCAAGCTCCGGGAACCCGAATTAATCGAACCATTAATATCTTCTGCTCGAGCGTGTTTGGAACATCGCCACGCATATGTGCGGAAGAATGCAGTATTCGCCATTTCGTCTGTATACCAGCATTCAGAAGCTCTTATTCCCGATGCGCCGGAGCTCCTTCAAACATTCCTCGAAGGTGAAACAGACCACACCTGCAAACGCAATGCTTTCGCTGCATTGACAGCTATTAGCCACCAAAAAGCCTTCGAATATCTCAGCACTGTTTTTGAGGGCATCGCAAATGCAGACGAGCTCTTGCAACTTGTTGAACTTGAGTTCATCCGGAAGGATGCTGTGCAAAGCCCTCAGAACAAGGTACGCAATGGCAAAGGCTGGGAAAGACAAAGAGACCCAATACGCTGATAGTATATAGGCACGTTACCTGAGATTGATTTTCGATCTTCTTGAGGCTGGGGCCACGACTGTGGTCTACGAAGCGGCCTCGTCTTTAACTGCCCTTACGAACAATCCCGTAGCTGTTAAGGCAGCTGCCTCGAAGTTTATTGAGCTTAGCATTAAGGAAGCAGACAACAATGTCAAACTGATCGTGCTTGACCGGGTTGATCAGCTGCGGCAAAAGAATGAGGGCGTTTTGGATGATCTGACGATGGAGATTTTGCGGGTTCTCTCTAGCCCCGATATTGATGTCAGACGGAAAGCACTCTCCATCGCCCTTGAAATGGTCTCAAGCAGAAATGTTGAGGAAGTTGTCATGTTGTTGAAGAAAGAGCTCTCAAAAACAGTCGATGAGCAGTATGAGAAGGTGAGTTTTTGCGATGGCATCAAGGAAGTGAATTGAAGCTGATCAATACGAAGAACAACGAGTACAGGCAACTTCTCATCCACTCTATCCACCAATGTGCTATCAAGTTCTCCGAAGTGGCCGCCAGTGTCGTGGGTCTGCTCATGGACTTCATTGCCGACCTCAACAATACTTCTGCTGTCGATGTCATTACATTTGTGAAAGAGGTGGTCGAAAAGTTCCCCCAGCTCCGACCCTCGATTGTCGAACGCCTTGTTCAAACTCTTGGTGAAGTTCGTGCCGGAAAGGTATACAGAGGCGCGCTCTGGATTGTTGGAGAATATTCGCTTGAGGCAGACGACATTCGAGAGGCGTGGAAACGCATCCGCGCTAGCTTGGGAGAGATTCCAATTCTGGCCTCTGAACAGCGACTACTTGATGAGGCCCAGAATGAAGATGGCGAGACCAAGGAGCAACTCAACGGTCATGCCAAACCTTCTGCGCCTACTGGATCTCGCAGAGTACTTGCCGATGGCACGTACGCTTCAGAGAGTGCGTTGACTAGTGAGTCGGCTACGGCTGCAAGATTGGAAGCCGTCAAAGCGGCACAGAAGCCCCCATTAAGGCAATTGATCCTTGATGGAGATTACTTCCTTGCAACCGTGCTTTCGTCCACATTGACGAAATTGGTTATGCGGCACTCTGAGATCTCTCAGGACGCTGCGCGAACAAACGCGCTCAGGGCTGAGGCTATGCTTATTATGATCTCTATCATTCGTGTTGGTCAATCTCAATTCGTCAAAGCTCCTATCGATGAAGATTCCGTGGACAGAATCATGTCATGTATCCGCTCGCTTGCCGAGTTTGCTGAGAAGAAAGAACTTGAGACTATCTTTTTGAATGATACGAGGAAAGCATTCCGAGACATGATTCAAGTTGAGGACAAGAAACGCGCTGCTAAGGAGGCTGATGAGAGAGCCAAGAGCGCCATTCAAGTAGACGACGTATTGAATATTCGACAGCTGACCAAAAAGACAACGGTTGATGGTGCGGACGAAATTGAATTAGATCTTGAAAAAGCAACCGGGGGTGATTCTACTGTGGAGGACTTATCTTCGAAGTTGAGCAGAGTCGTTCAGCTCACCGGTTTCTCAGATGCAGTCTACGTTGAGGCCTACGTCAAAGTCCATCAATTCGATATTGTCCTTGATGTTCTTCTGGTTAACCAGACAACGGACACTCTTCAGAACTTATCGGTTGAATTCGCCACGCTAGGTGACCTGAAGGTTGTGGAGCGCCCGACCACGCAGAATCTTGGCCCGCATGATTTCCTCAATGTCCAGGCCACTATTCGAGTTTCATCCACAGATACCGGCGTCATCTTTGGAAATGTTGTCTATGATGGCCCAAGTTCGACTGAAAGCTACGTCGTCATCTTAAGCGACGTGCATGTCGATATCATGGACTATATCCAGCCGGCCACATGCACTGAGACGCAGTTCCGCACAATGTGGACTGAATTTGAATGGGAGAACAAGGTTAACATCAACTCTAAGGCTAAGTCTCTAAGAGATTTCCTGTCACAACTGATGGCATCCACCAACATGAACTGTCTCACTCCTGAAGCATCGTTGCAAGGCGACTGCCAGTTCCTGAGCGCAAATCTTTACGCCCGCAGTGTTTTTGGTAAACCAACCCCCCCCCC